>NW_010363046.1:273252-315048 GCF_000414095.1 Morus notabilis
ACTATTATTATTACTATTACTATTATTATTATTATTATTATTATTATTATTATTACTATTATTATTACTATTATTATTACTACTACTGTTATTATTATTATTATTATCATTATTATTATTATTATTATTATTATTATTATTATTATTATTATTACTGTTATTATTAATATTATTACTGTTATTACTATTATTATTATTACTGTTATTATTACTATTATTACTGTTATTATTATTACACTATTATTATTATTATTACTGTTATTATTACTATTATTACTATTATTATTATTATTACTGTTATTATTACCATTATTATTGTTATTATTATTACTGTTATTATTACTATTTTTATTACTATTTTTATTACTATTATTATTATTATTATTTAACTACTACTATTATTACTACTACTGCTGTTATTATTATTACACTATTATTATTATTATTATTACTGTTATTATTACGATTATTACTGTTATTACTATTATTACTGTTATTACTATTATTATTATTATTATTATTACTATTATTATTACTATTATTACTATTATTATTATTACTGTTATTATTACTATTTTTATTACTATTTTTATTACTATTATTATTATTATTATTATTATTATTATTATTTAACTACTAGCATGTTCTTTTGTCTAAAAAACTCAAAAAAAGACAACTCAAGTTTCAACTTTATTCAAGTTCACGTTTTTTTAAGTTTCAATTTTATTCAACTTCACTCAACTTTATTCAAGTTACAACTTCAACTCAAATTATAACTCAAATTCAACTCAAAAACTACGCTCAAATTACACTCCAAAAAAACAACCTAAGTTATCTTAGTTTTGTTTGGTGTTTGTATGGTTGTCTATCAACTCTCAAATTTCACTAACTGTATAATGATGTTTTTGCCTCCTTTCTTTTTTGTTTCTTTTAAAAAAAAAAAAAAAACTTGGATTGAGTATGTATGACGATTGAGGGTAATTTGTGAAAATTATGATAATACACAGAACCCTTGTTTCACTTTTGGCATTGAGATTCAACATTACTTGAGAAATCCTAACTGCCTTTTTCCACTTACTTGCGATTTACGATCAATTCAATCTCACTATGATCTTCGCTGTTTTTCGCATACGATTCGTCTGTGAGAAACACTTCATGTTGATAGTTTTTTTTTTTTTTTTTTTTCCTTTGACGTGATCAGTGTGTAATAGAACTGTTTGTCAGTTTCATTTTTATTTTCTTGGTCCTCTACTTGAATAGTTTTAAATTTTATGCTCAATCATGTTTTGAATATTTCTACAAGACTTTCGAAATCATATTCTCTGCTCATTTGTTTAGGAAAAAAAGGTCCTTCTATATGAAACATAATCCAAGCTTCAGTTATGTTTTCATAAGCCGTTTCTTGTCCATTTTTTAGTGTAATTAACTTATTTATATTTGCTAGGTTGGTTCAACCAGTTTGGTGACCTATACGCAAGTCCACATGACAAAAGAGCTATCACTATGAAGTTAAGATTTACATTAAGAACTCTATAGGCCATAACATAATGAACCAGGATATCGTAAGAAGCTTTTTTTTTTTTTTTTTTTTTTCATTAATATCCTTTTCTTGCTTGTGCTACTATGTCTCTTGATGCTTTTTGTTTTTTCGGTATTTGTTGTTTTATTTATTTATTTATTTACTAATTTTATTCTTTGAAAATGTGTGTACATATATAGTGTATGTTAAGAGAGATAACATCACTTCTACACCCAAAATGAAAAAAAAAAAAAAAAAGGAAAAACTACATCATAAGTTCATAACCAAGTGTGTGTCTGTAAAAGGGTAGAAAATAGTTCATTTAAGTTTGGACTTATGAATGGAGAAAAAAAAAAGTTTTTACTTAGAAGTTCAATTTTTGATATCATATATCCTTTTCAAACACAAAGAAGTGTGGCTTTTATCACACCCTTTGATGATTTGCATGTATACACCACATGATTCTTGTCCTTAACCAGTTCCTTTTCCAACAGTGGGCTTAACAGTGTAGTTAGTTTAAGTAGTAGATTCTTGTCCTTGGTTTGTAAAAGAAATTACGAAACTTATATATCAAGTGTGCAGATTTGGTGAAAGTCTTAGAACTAATCTTGGAAGTTTCCGGTAACAGGCTACTGACACTCTGGTGCCTCCTCCAGTAGCGCCTCCTCCGGTAGCGCCTCCTTCAGTAGCTCCTCCTCCAGTGCCAAAACCTACCTTCAAATGTGGAATCTGCCTTGACCAAATTGTCGAAGCGACTTCAACGTGTGGTCACATTTTTTGCAAGAAGTGTGTTGAAGCTACAATAGCTTCTCAGAATATGTGTCCGGCCTGCCGCCATAAACTTGTCAAGAAAGATACGCGTAAGGTGCACCTTCCAGAACCTCACTACCTCAGCAAGAAGATTTTTTTTTTTTTATTTTTTTATTTGAAAAACCAATATCTATATAAACACATATTACAGTTTGTCCTTGTTGATTGAGAATCATATATTTAGTTACTGTTTTCTCAGTTAGTCTGTCTCTAGTAATTAATTCTTGATGACCATATCCTATAAGTATCATGATAAATAGTTATAAGTCTTGTTTGAAGAGGCTCACATGCAGAATGTCTCAAAATAATGGCCAGAGCTGGAGATTCAATTAAACTCGATCTAAAAGCTGAAATTTCACCTGTCGACCATGAATAGGTTTAGCAATGACAATTACAAGTATCATCACCCAAAAAAGCCTCACTTGTCAATATTTGAGCAATTCATCCTATTACTTTTTCCCTATTTGATCATTTTATCTCTTCTATGTTCTTGACAATCCACATTCGTCTTGATAGAGTTTTTCAGTGGAATGTTTCGACTCTTCCTCATTATTTAGAAAGTGAGTCACTAATCAAGTATAAGATACTATCATTAAGCCTAGATAATTAGATATTGAACTCGCAATTGCAATGACCCAATTACTAGTGCCAATTTCTACCAACTAAGCTATAGCTCCTGAGTTGAGTGGAGCATGCATGAAGATATCGAAGAAATTAATCAGTGAATTTGTATTTTTACAACCAATACACATTTTAGTAGTGCAAACCATAAAATTAAGATTGATTGGGATAGAAAATTGAAGTGAAATGGAGAAATACTATTTTTAGAGTTGGTATTCAATTATACCAATTTCTTTAAAAAACTTAAAAAGTCTTATTTACGCATAAAGCGGTATAAATAATAGAAGTTGTAGTAAATAGTATCTTTTTGAAACTAATTGTAACAAACGACAAAGTTTGAAATTAGTTATAGTAAATATTAGATTTTATATTTTAATATTGAAGAAAACATAAGAGGCAATAGAGACAACCACGACAAGACAATTATGGGAAGGAGAAAAGGTGTGGGGTTGTTTTTGAAAACTTTTAGGTCTCGTTCATTTCACCGATTCGAGTTTTTAGTTTTAGGTTTCTACAGTAAAAAACTCTTAAAAAATGTCACATCTAACTTTTTCTGCTATAGTGAAAAGCTCTCAGAAAATATCACATCTAACTCGAATTGAAAACTCAAATCTGTCAAGTGAACGATGCCTTAGTTTTCTGTAGAGAATATGTTATTAACTTTTATACCTCAAGAGTTATGTCATTAGTTTTATTCCCCTCCGAAAAGTGTTATTATCTCATTCTTCATACTTTAAGTTCAAATTTAACAAAAAATTTAAAATATTATAAATATAGCAAATATGACATATTTATTATAATAATAATATCATATTTTGTACTAATAGTCATTATTTTAATAATACAATATTTTACCATTCTTGTAATCTTTTAAAATTTTTGATACTTTCTCTAGTGTTCTTTATTTTTTAGAAACACTTGCATTCTCTATTTATCAGCCGTCGAATCTGTATTAAATCTAATCATAGGTCAAATCATATTAAAAAATAATGTAGATTTGAACGGCTAATAAGTAAGAAACATCACTATTTTAAAAAAATAAAAAATACCAGATGAATTCTCTATAGGTAAATCATCCTAGACTTTTTTAACTTGCACGTAAAGGAAAGTGTAAATTGGGCTGGGTCCTCGGACTTGGGCCCAGACTGAAGCCCAGACTAAATTCAATTCTAAGCCCACCATTAGAAGCTCACCTACACTAAAACCGGTTTCTTCCATTTTGAATCCGGAAAAGAATTTCAGAGGTGAGTTTGTAAGGGCGGGAGAAGAAGCAGACACAGAAATTCCAGAGATTTTTGGACGGATTTGGAGAGGCAACGCAATGGAAAACGCCATGGAAATCGTTCCTCCTTCTTCAGAGCACCTCGACCTCGACCTCGACACCATTCGCAGGTCTCTCTCACTCTCTACATACAAAGTTTTGAATCAAATTTTGATTTTCCCTTTGTTTTTGACAAATTTTTTGAAATTGTTTGCTAAAGTCGAGCAAAAGAGCTTGAAGAAATGCTTAGTAGTTTGGAAGACAATGATTCGGAGTTGTTCCATTCGGATTTGGAGAAATTAGTGAAGGATTGTGCTCTTAAGTTCCAGGTATTCTGCAAATTTGTAGGCTTAATTCTTCGCACATTTCATATCTGAGATTTATAGATCGAAATAATGGTCGGAAATGAGGAATTTGCAGAGCAGAATGGAGGAAATAGGATCGGAGTGGTCAGATGTTAGTTTCTTGGAAGATAAAGACTTTGGTAAGTCTTCTTTATCTCTTAACGAAATGGACTACTTTGCTTAGATATGGGTATTGCTTCTTATATTTGATTAAAGTGCAAGAACTAAGCGAAAAAGTATGATTAGCACTTTAGTTGAGTGCCCGTGCCTTTTTTTTTTTTTTTTTTTTTTTTTTTTTTTTTTTTGTGTGGATGTATTGCCGGTGAAATTTTGCTGAGAATAAAGTATAAACTTTTGTGGAGGTCAAGTTGTCAGGAATTAAAAGCCCTAATTCTTACGAAATGGGAGTAATAAATCGGGGCCAAGCAAATAATCACGCACAAGATTTATAGCAGTGATTTCATTCACTTTCTACTCGTGCATAATTTCACTATGATGAAGAAGAAGACTACATGAAAATCACACGCCTTACACCTCTCAGACACACTTTGTCTATAAAAGGAGATATAGAAAGCCCTGGAACACCCTTAGATTAAAATTTTGTCCTGGGAGCTTGTTCCCGTGATCTAGCATTGATGTGATAATTAGGTTCCACACGCTCAACACAAGTGTTTGGAATACACACTAGAAAATAAATAGATTCTTAGTGACATAGAATTTTAAGCAGTGTGCTATGTAGTGATAACTAAGGGCTTGTTCTTTTGGAGTGTGACTTGAGTGTAGTTTTTGAGTTGAATTTGAGTTATAACTTGAGTTGGAGTTGTAACTTGAGTTTGTGTTTGGTTGTATACATTTGAGTTATGGTTTGAGATAATAATCTTTCTTTGAGTTTGTGTTTGAGTGAGTCAAAACTTAAATTTGTATTTAGATAGTATTTTAATAAAAACTCAATGGTGATGAAAAATTTTAATAGGGTATATGGGTGAGGTTTTATTCGTCTTTTCGTTGTCAACGCATAGAAAAAAAATCATCTCAATAAGGATTAAAACGAAAAAGTTATAGCATTTTTAAGAATAGAAAAAATATTGTTCATTAATTTGAGTTCAAGTTTCTGAATTCGAGTTGAAGGGGACACTTGAACTCGAGTTTTAGTCCCAAACTCGAGTTTAAACTTGAGTTCAAACTTAAAAGAACATGAACTTAAATAAAGTTGGAACTCGAGTTGCATTTTTTTGAGTTTTTTAGGCAGCCGAACACACTCTAAGATATCATGTTTTCTGGTGCATTTGCTATTTGATTTCGTCCTCCCTTCTCAACTTTTTTTGAGGGTTGACAGGTGACTTTGACATTTTCTGTGGAACTGAAAATGACGATGTTATCCCTAAGGAAGTTTTGGGGCAGTGGAATTTATATATAACAGCTTTATAGAACCCTTCCTTTCATTGCTCCATCTTCTAAAGCCTTAAGAGTATATAATCAAGTTCCTTATATTTTCTATTTTTGCCATTATTTTTGTTTACCAAGCTTATTAGTTTAATTGGGATTGACATTTCCTTAGTCTTATAAAAAAAAAAAAAAAAAAAAAAAAAATTTGATGCGACATTTTTTTAGACGCATGCTTGGAACACTTGGGCGAGGAGCTTAACCTCGTGGAAGCTGAAAATAGCAGAATGTCTGAAGAAATTGAGATTCTTACAAGAACCTATGCTGAAGGTAAGAATTTGGTTATTTAGTGTTAACTGTTTTTATATGTCCACATTGTAGAGCATTATTTATATAGGTTTGTCCGTGCTTAATGTAGTTTGTTGTATTTGTAGATTCCAATCAGTTGGAAATTGAACTTGAAGGTTTGAAAAGTGCAATGGATTTAACAGCATTGCAGGTTGGTTCTTCCTTGATTATTTTTTTTTCCTATCTTACGGTTGATTTACTTTACAGCTTCCATGCCTTTCCATTTCTGTTTCATCTATGTGATCAAGAAATCATAGATAATACTTTCAAATTGTATATTGGTATATGATTTTGTAGGATCTGGAGAATGCAAAATTGGGTGCCTGTGATGATTATCCAAGAAATACTGAAGATAAACAGCATTTGGTCTTACATGTATTTAGATAATCATAGACCATTCTTTTTGGAGTTATAATCTGAAGTTGCCCTTCCATTTTATTGATCATTTTTAACTATTTTCTACATAATTTGCAGCTATTGGAACTTGAGAATGAGATAAAGAAGAAAAATATCATCTTGAAATCTTTAGAGGATCTAGATGGTATCTGTAAATGGTAACTCTGCTACAATTGGCTTAGACTTATTTTGCTTTGACATATAAGTATTGTATTGGTCAATGCTTAATTTGTTTGTCTTCCATTGCAGGTTTGATGCCATAGAGCAGATTGAAGATATATTAACAAGTGTAAAAGTCATTGCACTTGAGGAAAACTGCATTAGGTTTTCATTGCAGACTTACATTCCAAACTTAGAAAGTATTTTGTCGCAACAAACAATTGAAGCTGTCAATGTGCCATTTGAAGTGAAGCTCGAGTTGTTAATTGAATTATTGGAGTGGACCTTGGATCAAAAGAATGCTGAGGTATCATTATATCCATTAGAGAGTTTGATGAAGAAATTTTCTGCCATATATCTGTGTACATGGTCCTAAGCTGTGTGCATTTTGCTTCCCTCTTTTTACTTCTAATTACTAAAGCCTAGATGATCTACAAAGTTTCTTTTTATCAAAACTTGGGTCTTACAAAGATACAAACGAAAGAAAATAAAAAAGAAGATTTATTCATATGCTCTATATCTCTTTTCTTATTAAATTATGTCTGGTACGCTGGGTCATATAGCTTTAAATATTTTCTGTGTTTGAGTGTAAAAGCTAATTTGTTAGAACCAGTTGATCATACTTTGTTGTTGGCACTGTTTTATTCATTTATCTTTTTCCTTGAAGAAACTTGTAAAACCTCGTCTTTTTTCCCTGTCTTCTCAAGATTAATAAGCTTTACTAGTCTTTTGCAGGACCCTCACGGACATATAAATTTAAGCATTAATTGTCATCTCTTTTTAGTCTTAACATTCATCTGTAATGTGTAAGCATTAATTTATTGTTTATGTTAGAAAAACATGCTTTTCTATTTTAGAAATTCGTGTGATATGTGATATGATATGGGAGTTATTGTATTTCTTGATTCTAGGAAATTAATTTTGATTTGTATTAGGAAGTTTATGTTTTTTATTCTTCTTTCCTAGTTTAGCCTCTACAATTGTAAATATATAGATGTGTAATCTGTAATACTTTTGAGACAATTTCAATACTCTTTGAGACATTCTGTCATGGTATTAGAGCCATGGACTATTTTTTTCCCTTTCTGGGAATTATGTTGCTTCCACTCGTTGTTTCCACAGAAACTGTCCGCTCTTCTCTAGTTCATAATCCAGAAAATTTTTTTTCTCGTCCTTCTTCTGTCTATTATAGTCCACAATCCATTCCTCTCTTTCTAAATCATGCCTAAAAACACCGAAACCAGCCAAACTTCTGAATCTCAAGTAAAAAGATTCATTCCACTGAAAACAGTCACTCTGCTATTGGGGAATTACCCAATATTCAAGCAGCATATAGACTCAGCAGAAGGAATTATTTGAAGTGGTCTCAACTGGTATGGACACATTTGAAGGGCAGAAGGAAATTGAGTCACTTGCTCGGTACTGGCCCTACGAAAGGAGATCCAAGATATGATACGTGGGACGAGGAAGACTCGATGGTGATGTCCTAGCTCTGGAATTCCATGTCCCTAGAAATCAGCGATACTTGCATGTTTCTCAATACCACCAAGGAGATTTGGGAGGTTGTCAAACAAACGTATTCAAAGGTTCGCGATGTTGCACAGATATATGAGATCAAGACTAAGATTGCTGCCACCAAACAAGCAAATCAGACGGTTACAGAATATGCCAATCTCTTGCAAAGTCTTTGGCAAGAGATGGATCATTATCAATGCATCCAGATGAAGTGTAGTGAAGACGCAGCCATGCTTAAGAGGTTTGTTGAAAAGGACAAAATTTATGATTTTTTGGCTAGACTTAATATTGAGTTTGATGCAGTAGGTTCAAATCCTTAGCAAGGAGGATCTTCCGTCTCTTAATGAGACAATCTCAATAGTTCGCGCTGAAGAAGGGAGGAGAGGAGTAATGGTGGAGAACATGTCCGTTGAAGGCTCGTTGTTGGTGTCAAAAAACAACAAGCGAAAGGAATCCAGTAATGGAGCAGTCATTCACCGAAGAAAGCAAGCAGCCAGGTCAGCCAAACAATCAATCAAAGTCCTTTAATAGGGACAATTTATGGTGTACATACTACAAAAAATCACGTCACACTAGGGAAAAAGGCTGGAAGCTTCATGGTAGGCTACAGATTCCAAACAAGAATGGAGCAGGAAGGAGCGGACAAGGAAGAGGACAGAATCAAGCCCATATGGTGGAAGTACGATCAATCGAGGAGAACAACTCGGAGACACCACTAGAATTCAACAAAGGTGAGATTGAGAGGTTGAAGTAGTTTTTGGGGGTCTTTGGAGAAGCAGTCATCTTCAGTAGGTACTTGTAACTTTGCCTTCTCAAGTATATCACCTTCTTCTCATGCTCTTAATGCTTCTGATAGGGTTATCCATAATACATGGATCATTGATTTAGGAGCCACATACCATATGACCTTAGCCTCCACAAAATTTATCTCATATACACCATGCCCTAGTAATAAGAAAATCACCATAGTTGATCGTTCAGTCACTATTGTTGCTGGACAAGGGGATATCTTCATTAGTGATTCCCTTACACTAAAAAATGTCCTTCATGTTCCCATATTGTTCGCCAACCTTGTGTCTATTAAAAAATTGGACGTGCTCGGGAAAGAGATGGCTTTTACTACGTTGAAGGACCCAGTGAACAACGTAAAGATGGTTTCCCTCTGTCATTCCTTACCGAGTCAGTCCAATCCAACAAAGACAAGATATGGCTTCATCACCTTCGTCCTGGTCATCCGTCATTTGGTGTTCTTAAAGTATTGTTTCCTTCATTGTTCAATAAAATTGCTGTTGAGAGTTTTCATTGTAATGTGTGTGAACTCACAAAACACAAACGTTTTGTTTTTCCAATAAGCAATAAAAGAACTTCTTGTCCATTCACTCTTATTCATAGCGATATTTAGTGCCCTTCTACCGTACCTAATATTTCTGGGGCTCGTTGGTTTGGCTCATTTATTGAGGATGGCGCTCGTATGATGTGGATTTTTCTTTTAAAAAATAAATATGAGGTGAGCTTTGTGTTTCCCAAATTTTTCAATATGGTCAAGACACAATTTAGGGAGGGAATTAAGCGTTTTTGATCTGATAATGCTAGAGACTATTTTAACCAAACCCTTTATCCTTTCTTTCAACAACACGATATTATTCATAAGTCCTCCTGTATTAGTACATCTCAATAAAATGGTGTGGCTGAACGGAAAATGGTCACCTTTTACAAGTCACCCGAGCCTTCCTTTTCCAAAAACAAGTTCCAAAAAATTATTGGGGAGAAGCCAACAATCTTTGTTCCCAAAATCTTCGGGTGTGTTGCTTTTGTTCATGCCCATTCTCAACATTTGGAAAACTAGATCCGAGGGCTCTCAAATGTGTCTTTGTTGGTTATTCGTCCACTTAAAAGGGCTATAAGTGTTATCATCCTCCCACACGAAAATTTCATGTGTATGCAGATGTTACTTTTGTTGAAGATGATCAATACTTCCATGATCCTTATCTTTAGGGAGAGATGCCATTCATGGAGGATAAGGATAAAGACTTTTTCCTTCTTGAGTTACCTTTGTCTCAACCAACATTTGCTCTAGCAGAAAATAATTCACATTCTGAGACTGTCCCTATTCCTGTTCAAATTGTTAAGTCTGCCTCTCCTACTCCGGCAAAAAATGATTCACCCTTGACACCCGTGACACAAAGAATAAACCATACTCATCTTGAGCCGTTTGCTAAAGTTTATTCAAGAAAGAAAGGGCCACTCTCTCAACCGAAGCAGGTGCAATCATCTGAGACAAGACACACTAACCATTTCTCCTAATTCTAATGTTCCAGATGTAACGACCCTACTGAGTGGTCGTCACTGTTACTAACTTTTAACATATACTTTCTGAAACTCCCCAAAATATGAGGGACATTTTTTTTCAAATGCTATATGGAATGCTGTAGCATTTTTTTAAATGCTGTATAGAATGCTGTAGCATTTTATGCTATATAGAATGCTGTAGCATTTTTTTGAAACTGACTGTAACGACATAAATTCTAGTTTCCACTTTTGAACATAGCGAAGTGTTTATACTTCAAAAAAATAATTTCTTTTCTAAAGCATAAATTTACACATAAATATATTTTGGCTTTTCAAAAGCCTGCTAGTTTACACAAACTTAACAATCATACTACAAACTTCCAAAACACAAGTTCATAGACATATTCAACAAAATCTTTTAAAACTTTAAACTATTGCGGAAATAACTACGTGCGGTATCCACTCCCCGACCTCCACTCCGCTCGTCCGCTGCCTCGCCATCAGTCCATCAAGCATTATGCGCATGTTGCTTACCTACAGTATAAATACTCTGAAATGAGCTTTCACTTAGCAAGTATGAATTATTACTCGTAAAATAACTGAAAGTTCACATGAATGATATGCATGAACTTATTATGCTAAATTATGATTTCTTATCGTAGATTTATTATCTTGTCTTATATTTCTTACTGATGGGCCAGAGTGCTCGTACAATTGCACGTGATATACGGGACGTGAGGTTTCATAAGGCCCCCATCGACTTCGTAATTAAAATTGAACTGAATGCCTCACTTGGGCCAGAATACCTCTCATCTAGGAGGCTTTATATTACCTCTCAACTAGGAGGTTCTAAAACTGGATTACCTCTCAACTAGAAAGCTAGTACGGCACTCAACTGATATTATTCTTATAAGTTCCTCTTGACTTATTAAGGTGTATGTAGTATGACATAGCATAGCATATTATAATATAAAATGTACTCAAACACATATAATTCATATGTATTGTTTATTTTAAAATCTATTTATACTGTAGGTGAGATTCCTACTTACCGGTTTTAGGAAGTGGAATCCTCTATTCGCCAAAAGAGTTTGTTCTTTTTTTTTCTTGTTTTTGAGAATAAACACCCACTAAGAGTGTGAGATTAACTATCACTTGCTATTCTATTTTAGTAAGCTTATAAGAACGTCTAATTTCTCTATTTATGGCTTACTTTCTCTTTTCCTATCTTAAAGGATTGTAAAACATTGTTTCTAATTTAAAGATTAGGTTCGTCTGACAACCTTACTTTTTATTAGCAAAGTTTGAAATCAACATACTTTTCTGAGATTATACTTCGAGTTCTTCAGCGAACTCCTCTGTTCAACACCAAAACTGTTTTAACAGTTATGTAGTGTTTTTCTAAGAAAATAATTTAAAACTTCTATTTAGAACTAAAACCAAGTTTAGCCTCAAATTCTAGAACTAATACTAGGTTTAACTTTAAATTCTCAAATTAAATTTCGCCGTTAGCATAGTGAGTCAATTTATGCATAATCCCAAAGAAACTCATCTCAGAGCAGTGAATAGAATTCTACAATACTTGAAGGGTTCACCTGGTAGGGGGATTTTGTTCAAACGAGGAGGCGGATTAAGTCTTGAAGCCTATATTGATGCTGATTATGCAGGGTCGGTAACGTTAGGTTATTGTACGTTCTTGGGTGGAAATCTTGTTACTTGGAGGAGCAAAAAGCAAAATGTAGTTGGAAGGTCAAGTGCAGAAGCAGAATTCAGGTTTATGGCACTTGGAATTTGTGAGCTTTTAAGGTTGAAGATAATATTGGAGGATTTAAAGATTAAATGGGAAGGGCCAATGAGATTGTATCGTGACAATAAGTCGGCTATCAATATTGCACACAATCCGGTACAACATGATCGCACGAAGCATATAGAAGTAGACATGCACTTCATTAAGGAAAAACTCAATAGTAGCTTGATTTGTACACCATTTGTTTCCTCGCAGAACCAACTTGCAGACATTCTTACAAAGGGGTTGACCAGTACGGTTTTCCATAATTTAGTTGACAAGCTTGGAATGGATAACATCCATTCATCAGCTTGGAGGGGAGTGTTAGAAAAACACGCTTTTCTATTTTAGGAAATTCGTGTGATATGTGATATGATATGGGAGTTATTGTATTTCCTGATTCTAGGAAATTAATTCTGATTTGATTCTAATTTGTATTTTGATGTTTCTTGTTTTGTATTCTTCTTTCCGAGATGTGTAATTTATAATACTTTTGAGACAATTTCAATAGACTCTTTGAGACATTCTGTCAGTTTCTTGTTTCAAGAAATAAAAATAAAAAATCCTTATCTGTAATGTACAAGTATATACTTCAGTTCCTATATTTTCTGTATTTGTCTTTTTGAATGGGTACTAAAACTCTATAATTTCCAGATATTTCCGAATGATGTATACATAAACAATATTTCAAATGCTGCAAAATGTTTCAGGTTGGTTTCTTTGATATTTTTTTTCCTCAATCTTATTGTGCCCAGTGTTTGATTTTGGCTTCCTATTCAAAACTAGATGACTTGTTGTTTTACTTTTACTTATTTTTTTACCCTAACTTAATCGTGCAATGAACCAAAACTAATTAGCATATCATATAATTGTGGATTTACAAAATTGGTTTTGCAGTAAATGTTCACTGCAGTGGTTTGTAACGAAAGTACAAGACAGAATTGTTTCTTGCACGATGAGGCAGCTTGTAGTAAAGAGTGCAAATAAATCAGGGTGAGCTCTACCATCACAATTTTGATCTGTGTACTCTTAGCTTTTTTAAAAAAAATCACTGTTGTGAAATGACTGTTTGTTTTGTAAGTTTTGAATATTTTTTATTCGTCATGAAAAGTATTTATAGATTGTTTTGAATGCAGATACTCCTTGGAGTACTTTGATAAAGATGAGGTGATGGTAGCTCATCTGGCTGGAGGAGTTGATGCATTCATAAAGGTCTCTCAAGGTTGGCCATTATCGAATTCTCCTTTGAAGCTGACATCTCTTAAGAGCTCTGATCATAACACAAAGGGCATTCCTTCAATTTTTTTGTGTAAGGTTGAGGTGGGTTTATCTCTATTTTCTCTTATTGGCCTTTACTTGGTTCTTTTCTTGCTTTTGATGCGTATGGCAAATTATAAAAGTTCTCTTTAGGAAGGTTGGTTTAGGTGTCCTTTTCCCTCTTAGCTTTCACTGTTTGCACAAGTTTATGTGCATAGTACATGAATTAAGAAGTGGCCTTGTAATTGAATTTTGCATATGAAAAATATTTAAACAAAATGGAAGTCATTAACCAATAGAGTTGAGTTTCAATAAGAGTGACAGCTTTGTGATACTATTTTTATCTTTCATAACATCGATCTATTCTCACGTTGTATTTAGTTCTCAACTAATTTCTTTTTCTTCTTTGGTTGCCTAAATTTTGATTCATTAGGAAAGGGTGAATTCCTTGGCTGTGCACATTTGCCATAATCTATCAAGCTTTGTTGATGCTGTTGACAAAATACTCACTGAGCAAAAGCAGTTGGAAATTGGTTATGATGATACCATGAAAAACGACCAATGACACTTCTTCAATAGTATCCATATTGTCGCCTTTATATTGGTTCAAATTATTCGAAGATTTCCATGACAATATTACATGAATGACATCACTTGTAAATAGCGTCCGGTATATATATATATATATATATATATGTTATTTGATGATTATTTTTTTTCCCCTGAAATACTTTTGTAGACATTGAACACGAAACTCTTGTAATTTCTCTTGCACCAGAAAGCCTGTAAACTTGGACTAGGACTTGACATGCCCTTTCACAAAAATTCCAGAACAAGGTATAGTCTCGGAACCTAGTAAATTTATGCAAAGAAGCTATAACAATGGAAAATCCAATTAGAGGTCTTCTTGGAGAAAATTGATGTAGATGCCGCTGCCAGAGATGATCTGCAGTTAGTGAAACGCTGTGGTATGCAATTGCACAATATGAATTGAATGCAAATACAAACACTGCAGAAAGTTTTCATAGTTTCATCTAAATTCCTGTTTGGTTAATAGGTTTGAATTGTCTTTTTGCTACAGTATTTCTCATAAAAATTTGAATTTATGTTCAGACTTCTGAATCAACTAGTCATAAATGTAAACTTTTATCAACAAAAAATTCCGATCATAATTTCAACATTTTGGGAAATTAGAATAGTGAATACTATTCAAACAAAACTTATGATATATTCTGTAAGTACTATAAATGTTTAAGTATTGCAATGCTGACATCTCTAGTAAATAATGATAGATCTTATTACTGGCCATGCAGCTAACTAAAGTGTGGATTTCACCTTCAGGCCCTCTTATGAATGTTGGTCGTCAAATCATTAGTGCCTGTTGATGCTTATTAAACCTTTTAACTGATTTTTACACATCAACGTTAATTGCAAAACAATCACACAATACGAATAAAGAAAAGGAAGTCGATCGGTTAGACTTAGATGTGTTAAAATTAAGGCGTCCATGGATTTCTTCTTCGTGCTTCGAAAGACTCCCTTGTGACCAGAGGGACTTCCCATGCTCCAGGAGTGTCGGAATTGTAAGAAACCCAAATGATGGCTATTTGGTCAAAAATGGAAAGAGGCGCTCTGAGAGTGGTCTAACGTGCAATTAATCCTATGAAGATGGAAATGTCCATAGAGCACCAAAATTAGTCAAACACTTCATATTCTCCAGTTTGAGGAAGGTCTCATGTCAGCAAGAATTCGGATTTTTGCCTCTAAATATGCATATTTCCAACTAATTTTTTTGTCAAAGCGGAAAGCCACCTAATGCTAGTGCTCTGGAGGGAAATGGTGTATGCAGGCTGCAATCAGAGCACAATTATATGGCCTAGAGCAACCGCCAAAAATCCCAAAAAATCACCTATAAAACCGCCTTCCACCAGCACTTCTACACACTTGAGTTCACAAGAATTCCTCAGCTTTCTTAACCAAAACTCTGAGTGATCTTCCTTTGAGAGTTAAAGTCTTTCGTGCTAAAGAATTAGTGTTCTTCGAGCTTGTGCTCTTTCGGCTCAAAGATCTTTGAAGGAGTTATCAAAAACTGTAGCTAGTTTTTGAGTGTTCAATCTTAGAAAGTCCTTAAATACTTCATTTGATCCATCCTTACTCGTCCATGAAGAACATGTGAAGTTCTTGAGTTTTTAAGGAAAGTCTGAAATGCACCTCCATGAGCGAATTACGCCCTTCTAGAGCAAATTTATGGAAGTGTCGAAAAGCTGTGAATTTTTGTTTGTTGCCACTCGCTCTTGGAGTAACCTGCATTCCTCTAGAGAAAGCACTTCCTACTCTGTTGGAAACACATAAAACTCACACTGCAACGACTTGTGTTCCTCGAGGGTAAGTTAGTTCCATATATATCTCATAATAAAAGCATGACAAAATCAACTCAATGGGTATTTTTGAGTTGTAAATACCAAATAATAATGTAGTATCAATTATATCACTTACAATGTCATTATGTTACTGAATTACAAACAAGCTCTACCTCATAATGTAACATCAATTATACAACAAAATACTATAACACCATGCATCATCGAAATGTACATACACTAAACTTGGTAAGACAACATTCACCAAAAAAGAAAAAAGAAAAAAGAAAAATCGGCAAGATGATAATTTGTAGAACATAGTTTTCTACGAGTTTGTAGGCAATAATGTCATTTAATTACTTAAAATGTCATTATAACACTGAAATTACAAACAAGCATTGCAGAAATATAAAACAAGCATTTTAACTACCATAAAACAAATTGCAATTGCAAACGTGCACATAGGCGATAAAGAACAATTTATGAATTCAAAAAAATAAAAACAATGATGTTATAAAATTAGATTAACGTTTATTTTGATAATGAATTTGTTCATATTTCTCGAAATGGTTTAAATATTTATTCTGGACGTTTGGATGATGGTTTATATTGTATAAAGCCAATACCTAACTCACTGCTTAATACTGAAATGTTTAAAGTTGCCGAACCTAAGAATAAAAAGCAAAAGATTTCTCACGAAAATAACACATATTTGTGGCATATTAGACTTGGTCATATTAACCTAAACATGATTGAAAGAGTGGTAAATGATGGTCCTTTATGCGAACTAAAAGTTGGTGAGCTTTTGGTCTATGAATCTTGTCTGGAAGGTAAAATGACTAAGATGCCTTTCACAACGAAAGGAGAAAAAGCTACAGAACCCCTTCAACTAATACATTCAAATGTATGTGGACTATTAAATGTCCAAGCTAGAGGAGGTTACAAATATTACGTCACCTTTATTAACGATTATTCGAGATATGGTTATGTTTACCTAATGCAACGGAAATCTGAAACCTCTGGAAAGTTTAAGGAATTCCGAGCAGAAGTTGAAAAACAGTTAGGTAAATCAATCAAGACACTTTGATCAGATCGAGGGGGTGAATACATGGACCAAGAGTTCCGGAATTTCTTGATTGAAGAAGGTGTGGTATTTCAATTGACTGTACCCGGTATACCACAGCAGAATGGTGTAGCTGAAAGGAGAAATCAGACTTTGCTTGACATGATAAGATCAATGTTGAGTTATTCTTCACTAGCTACTTCGTTCTGGGGTTAGAACTGCTGTATATATTCTGAATCTAGTTCCATCTAAGTCTATACCTAAGACACCCCTATAGTTGTGGAATGGTCAAAAACTTAGTTTGAGACACATTCGCATATGGGGGTGTCCAGCACACGTGCTGAGGCAAAAGACCGGGAAGTCAGAACCAAGATCAGAAGTATGCATTTTTGTGGGATACCCACAAGGGACAAGAGGAGTACTATTTTATAGTCAGGCAGATCAAAAAGTGTTTGTATCGACAAATGCCACGTTTCTGGAGCATGAATATATGATAGATTTTAAGCCCATAAGCAAAGTAGTTATGGAAGAGTTACTTTCTGATGAGATCGGACCACAATCGGTAAGAGTTGTCAGACCACCAAGAGAAAAGACCACAGTTCCTGATCAGACTCCTGTGGCACCTCGTCGTACTGGGAGGGTAAGCAGGTTATCTGACTGGTATACCGGGGAAGCCCAAATCGTCATCGCTGATGACGGTAAGGAGGATCCATCGACCTTTAAGGATGCGATGGATGATTCTGATAAGGAAGAATGGTAAGCAGCTATGAAACTCGAGATGGAGTCTATGTACGCTAACTTAGTCTGACAACTTGTAGATCTACCTGAAGGGGTAAAACCCATTGGATGCAAGTGGATCTTCAAGAGAAAGAAATAAGTGGATGAAAAAGTAGTGGCTTATAAAGCAAGACTAGTGGCTAAGGGTTATACCCAAAAGGAGGGAGTTGCCTATGAGGAAACTTTCTCACCGGTAGCTATGCTTAAGTCCATCCGGATACTCCTGGCCATTGCAACATATTTTGACTATGGGATATGATAGATGGATGTCAAGACAGCTTTTCTGAATGGCTATCTTGAGAAAACCACCTATATGGATCAGCCAGAGAGTTACATAGAGGAAGGCCAAGAGCAGAAAGTCTGCAAGCTACAGAGATCCATTTATGGATTGAAGCAGGCTTTTAGATCATGGAACATCAGATTTGATGAGGCTATAAAGTCTTATGGATTTGATCAAAATATTGATGAACCATGTGTCTACAAGTACAAGAAAGAAGAGAAAGTGGTCTTCTTAGTTCTTTACGTTGATGACATCCTACTAATTGGGAATGATGTGAGATTGATGAGAGATGTAAAGGAGTGGTTAGCCAACCAATTCCAAATGAAAGATTTGGGAGAGGCAAGCTATGCTCTTGGGATTAAGATTATTCGAGATCGCAAGAAAAAGCTGTTGGCGTTATCACAGGCATCTTATATAGACAAACTGTTGTCTAGGTTTTTGATGCAGAACTCCAAGAAATGGAATTTGCCTTCTAGGCATGGTATTCATCTTTCTAAGGAGCAATGTCTAAAGACTCCACAGCAGGAAGAAGATATGACACAATATCCCTATACATCGACTGTGGGAAACCTCATGTAGGCCATGTTGTGTACAAGACCAGATATAAGCTATGTAGTGGGAGTAGTCAGTCGCTACCAGTCCAACCGGGGATTAGATCATTGGGTTACAGTGAAGTATATTCTCAAGTATCTTAGGAGAATGAGAAACTATATGTTAGTATATTCCGGAGAAGATTTGTCTCTCACCGGATACACAGATTCTTATTTCCAATCGGATAGAGATAGTCGACGGTCGACATCTGGATCTGTGTTCACTCTTAATGGAGGAGCCGTGGTATGAAGAAGTGTAAAGCAAAAGTGTGTTGCTGATTTTACCATCGAAGCTGAATATGTTGGAGCTTGTGAAGCTGCAAAGGAAGCTACATGGCTCTAAAAGTTCTTAATTGATCTGGAAGTTGTTCCACATATGGATAAGCCAATTAAGCTTTACTGTGACAACAGTGGAGCGGTGACTAATTCAAAAGAACTTGGAAGCCATAAGAGTGCGAAACATATCGAAAGGAAATATCACCTGATCAGAGACATTATGGATAGAGGCGATGTAGCGGTTTTGAAGATCACATCGGAAAATAATCTTGCTGACCTGTTCACGAAGACATTGCCACTAAATGTATTTGATCGACACTTAGAAGGATTTGGAATTAGAGACATGACACACCTGCTTTAGGACAAGTGGGAGATTGTTGGGAATGGTGTCCTAGAAGCATGTGATGTAATAGCATATTTATTATTTATTTAATAAAAGAGTTTATTCATCATTTTATGTGCATATATTTGTGAATATTTTATGAATATTAAATGAAAATTCCGTGATTATTTATGTGACCTTAAACATTGTATATAAGTGCTGTATGCGAGAGAATAATGTTTAAGGATAATAATCAAAAAATGATGTTCATAATAAATTTAATTAAAGTTCAGAATCTTTAATTAGAACATTACTAAAACATGTCATTCCCATTTAGAATGGAACGGTGTTATCCGCACTGTTAATATGGTGAGATATTGAATGAGTGTATTATGCATAATGAGATTATGTGGAACAAGGACACAGACGCAATATGAATTTCTAATAATTTCCGTTAAGTATAGAAATTCTAATTGAGTCTACCGATGGTCATATATAGAATGATCTTAATCTTGAGTTCTTAACAAACTCCTATTTATGGATTTGTATCTTTTAATTTACTCAGTACGGATTCTGAGACCCTGAATCATATTCCATGTATTTTGGAGATATGATGAAGTAGGTAGCCGGGAATGTTATTATACGAGATGGAATTCATTAGAGAATCAATGATACTCAATGATGAAGATATAATTAGAGAGGTTAACGGATTCTACCTAACTCTAATTATGGATTATTTATGGAGGATTGATCTATATGCAGTGACTCTATCAAATGGACACTTCACAGTTTATAAGTAATTAATGTTTATAATTTCGAGAGTACAATTCCAAGTTTATAGTGGAATAACTATTAGAATTAATAGAATTAATTAATTAATTAAAGTGTTTAATTAATTATTAATTTTATTGGAGCTCGAGATTATAGATCCATTAGTCCCCGCGCCGTCTTAGTAATTCTACAAGACACACATGGCAAAATGAGAATTTTAGAATTACGAAATTCTAAAATTAAACACTCGAGAATAATTAATTGAGAATTAATTATAAATTAAATAATGTGATTATTTAAATTTGAATTTGAATTTTGGATCGCATAGTGTGAACACAATTTAAATTTATCCTTTTAAACTTATTTGATAAGATGTTCAATTTATAATTCAAATTAATTTAAGTTTGACTTAAATTAGAATTAGAATTTTGAGTCAAAATTGGACTGCAGGATAAATGATGATTTTCTCTTCCTTCCATATCTGTATTTGATGCCTACCACAGGGATATGATCACCTAATGTTGGCCGGCCATATTGAGGATAAGGAGTAGGAGATTTTTGTTCCAAATTCAAATAGGAAATAATTAACACGCTTTCTTTTGGTGATAAAGATTAGATTCTTTCTAGGAGTTTGACTTCTACACTATAAATAAGAGAACACAATTTTGACCTATTATTTTTAGTGTGGCTGAAGTTCTCTTAGTGTGGGAAGGAAAAATTTTTCTCCAAAAATTCTACATCGTGCATGCGTTGATATTTGTGAAAATTTGAGTGTTTATTCTAACCCATTTTGTCTCAGGTGTGCCCACATACATGTCTTCGTGGATTCTAAGAATTGACGTGAAAGATATTAGTTTTCTAAACACAAGGCTTTGGAGCAATGATTGTTTGAGGTCAAAAAACTCAAGTTATCATCCTAATCGGCAGTTAGGTATTATTTATAATTAAGTTCTTAATAAATAAATTAATGTGATTAATTTATTCATATATAAATTAATATAATTTATAAAGTATCTTAAAGATTTTATAAAATTTTTTGTTATACTTAATCCGCTATCCTCACCTTACGCTTTCGCATCCGAATTCGATTCGGAAACTAACAAAATTATCCTCTATTCCTCCGATTCAGCCAAGATGGCATTGGGCCTAATTTATACGGGCTCTCCGTACAGTAAAAGCCCACCACGCCCATTTATAATGCTAGTCGTCTACTCGTCTTTTGAAGACGATCAGAGAAACCTTGGTCGAGAAGAAACGACAGAGTAAACCGACAGGCAATTGTCGGGAAAACGACTTGAATCCCAATAAACAAACAAAACATGAATATTTTAGCAAAAAACGAAAACAAAAACAAAACATGAATAGATGATATAAAGTTCCTGAGCGCAAGAAATCCAATTAAATAATTAATACTAAAAAATAGATAACTCCAATATTGCAATTATAAATGCACTCCAACACTGAGTCTTGAGAGTCACAGAGAGACCTTTCAATAAACAAAAAATCGTCGTTTTTCTGGTGTGATAACGACGAACTTACATGTTATAACGAAAAACTCCAATTTCGATTGAATTGCGAATTTGGGTTTCGATTTGATTTATCATCGCGGGCGAGAGCTAGGAATTCACCGGTTTCTTCCATCTTTTTGAGTTGAATAAGCAACAGCAGAAGAAAGAAGACTGATATGAGAATCGAGATCAACAGCAGAAGAGAGAAGACTGATATGAGAATCGAGATCTCTTGTAATACAATTGTCGTTTTTTGAGTGCTGGGTTTCGTTCCGTTGGCAAAATGATGCTGCATTATCAAGACCCTGCAAAATTGAGGACTAAAAAGGTAAATAATTTCTTGGATTTATCAGAATTGTTGTTAAGAGTGGTGGTTTTTTTTTTTTTTTTTTTTTTTTTTTTCATGATTTTATTACGACATATTAGACTATATTTGCAATAGGTTTTTTTTTTATTCTTTTTTTTTTGGGTGCTGAGTTGAAAAACAGGGGTTTAGAAAAAAAGTTTATTGTCATTTTATTTCAGTTTTCTATGATTAAATAGTGATGTTTGGTGTTTTGACTTTTGTCCATGTTAGCAGATTGTGTTTGAGGAAGTGTACGGCGCTAGTGATCCATGTACACTTGAGCAGTTGAAAGAGTTGAGCTCCAAGCGTAGATTGATTGAGGAGTCTATCAATGAAAGCACCTCCATTACTGAGGCCATTGCAAGGGAAATGTCTGGAGGCTTAACTTCTCATTCCCAACAGGTCAGTTTTTGTCACTATGGAAATTGTTTCTTGAACATGTTTCTTTTAATAGTATGTAAGCTATAGAACACCAGCAATATTTTAATCTCTGGAGAATTTTAGCAAGGCACTAATGTGTGAATTTTGCTACAGTATTCTCTCTCACAAAAGTTGAAATTTGGTTCAAACCACCTGGTTTGAACCCTTAGTCTTTGTTTTCTTTACAGGTTTAAATCAAACCAAGCTTTTTTTGCCAGTATTTTCTCCAACGAAAAGTTAAACAAATTTGAATCTTTATTCAAACCTATAAACCAAACGGGCCGCCTGTAATTCTAAACTGAAGCTCATGATTACTTTTTGTCTCTTGGGATGCTCAGGAATTTAATTTTTTTCTCTTCTAATCAGACTATATAATCTAATATGACAAACTTCTGTTGTTTTGTAGACATAGTTTTCTTTGATTTATATGTAATTATCACTTAAACTTGTTTCACTTTTCCCCAGGCTTATCATTTATGGTTCTTTAAATATCTCAGGTTTTGCAAAAGCTAGAACAGTATCTACCATTGTTGGAAAATTTGATTTTCCATGTCAATTTGGTTAGCAGCAACCGCCAAATAAGTCAATGGACGGCAAATCTTAAGATACAATGGAGCAGTGCTCTTTGCTCGTCCTCTTTTTATTAATCTCAGGAGTCCAAAATTCTTTCAAATCGGTGACTTGAAATTTGAGCTTCAAATGATGCTTTTCCTTTATGGGGCAATACTTCGGCAAAGGGCGGTGGAAATTTTGCCAGAAAGTAGGTATTGATGTTTCAGCGTCAAATTCTACATACTTTCTTACTGCCATATACAAACTTACTTGATTATTTTCTTTTCATTACCATAGACCTGGTGCAATCTGCCACCCTTTTTAGAGAAGCTGCCGGACTTTATCGTCACCTTGCTGATGAGAGTTTTGCTTCTTTACAACAACATTCTTTGCTTGTTGAAAACCCACCAGAAATTCTCCCATCCGTTTCCACAGTCATGAACCTCATTTGTTTGGCCGAGGCACAGGTTAGTACTTTGGTTCTCTTTTACAGCTCACCTTCTTTTGCTTCGATCACTGGATCATTGCCTGAAAAATGCTTTACTCCTCTTGTATAAGGTGGTATTTTCCAAGTCTGTTCTATTTCCCCTTTCTCTTCAATTTGTTCATGTTTTATGTAAAATACGAGTTAAGCTTGTCTTTTGTGGGAATTGATGTTCTTTTGGAGGTTTTGCAGGCAGTTACTATAAGGTGGGCTGAAGAAAAAGGTACTAGTATAAGTCTCTTGGCAAAGCTGCACCATGGTGTCGCAGAGTTTCTCTATGAAGCTGCAGTTATTCTGTATGCAGCAATTGGAGAATGCAAAGATATATCTTCACGCTTTGTGGTATGTAAACATTTTCTAACAATTCTCTTTTCAATTGTTTCTACTTATCTCTTGATGGAAAATCAACTATATATAAAGTGCGCCATGATTGTTATCCCTCACCGGTACCGGTACCAGTACCTCACAGTAAACTATGTTAGGCCCACTGATTAAGTATACTTAGTTACCAATTTTTTACTAACCCTTATTTTTTTTTTTTATCTACAAACTTCAGAAGATCCCTTTTAAATTTTCAAAAAGATCCGATAAGATATTAGACTATTAGTGCCAAAGGATCGAAGTGAGGTTGATAGCCATGCCCTACACACATATATATATATATATATGTATATATATACTTTTTGTTTTTATATTTTACTTGCTTTCACTACTTGAGAGGTCCTTGATAATTTAGCTCCACAGGTCATGTGTGGTTCATCATCTAATCTTGGTGTCAATCACTACTTTAAGTAGCGAGTGTGATGATGTCCTATAGAAAGTTTTTGGTTTCGGTGGCAATATTCACATTCTTGTACTTCCATCTAATCATGGGTACTTATTCTGGATTGTGCAGGAATTCTTATCATCTTCCAGGGCATTACATAGGTTGAGAGGTCAGAAATACCATGCAGAAAGTCTTAAGACCGCTGGAAAAGTTGGGATTTCGATTGCTGTTCTTCGAGTTGCACTGACTGATGGGAAAAGGCAGATGCCAGGCGAAGAATCATGGAAATCAACATATAGAAAGGAAATTGATGATGCTGCTGAGTTGCTCAGGAAGATTGAGCATGAGAATGGATTTGTCTGGCGCGAAAAGGTGCCTTCCAAAGAAGAGTTGCCATTGTGTGAAGGTAACAAAATTGTGAGTTCTATACCTTATCAACCCAAAAGATGGGAGAGAGAACTTGCTTTCAAGATATAAATGTACAGCAATTATAATGCACATCTATTGGTTCTGGAGAAGCAAAATGTTGTCAGCTTTATGATCCCTCCTTTACTTGGGAAGTTCAATTGAATGTATAGACCAATATTTTTGTGATCTTGAACATGATTGATTATACCAATTACAAATTCTAAACTATTACTAAATTCATCGCCACTGGCATTGAATGTTACGAACTTTTTGTTCAAGTTGACACTGTCGAATGCACGTCAGTCTCAAACAAGGATCCTCTATCGACTTTCTCTGTCTTTTTTATCAGAAGAATTTTCAGCTATACTCTACCAGTCGCTGGATTCTTGGTTGCTTGTTTGCTTTCATTAAGGGTGAACAAAATCACCGTCTTCAAAGCTTTTGCTGATAAGGGACTTATAGAAATTTGTAATTTATTGTTAGATCTTTGGTAATGAAATAGTGTTGCTAGTATCAGAAAAGATAAAGAAAAGACTATTAACTCAAAAGCTCGTGTGCAGTTTTAAATAAAATTATTTGTATAAAGAATCAATGACAATATTTCTCAAACTTACAAATTATTTTAACCAAAAAAAGGAATAAAAAGAGAAACAAACTAAAACAAATTCTTGACTAGTCATTAATAACTAGAAAGTAGAAATAGCAATAGCAATTACATTTTTGATATGGAAAATAACTAGAAAGTAGAAATAGCAATAGCAATTACATAATCATTGTTTGGTAATTAATATTTAATTTATTAGTAATCACTAATTATTATTAATTTTCATTAATAAATTATAGATTTTTAATTAATAATTAAGTATTTAGTATCTATTTGTTTATTATTAATTATTTACTAATTAATAATTAGTTTATTATATAATATATAATTAATTATTCAATGTAACGTTGTTGATAAATTTTATAGAATGAAAACAGAAAAAAAAAATAACTTTCAATCATTAATAATTCTTTTTTATAAATCATTCTCATAATTTTTTATTTTCATTTTATTCTCAAAACATTTATAAAATAAACAGAAAACAGAAAATACTGGGTTGGCGCGAGGCACGTGGCCAAATCAAATCCATTAGGATTCTCTAGCCCTACTTCTACGTATCATATGATTATCGAAACAACTTAACTCAACTCAAAGAAGAAAACTTTGGAACCATCAATGGCCGCTATTCCGGGCGTTAATTCTCTTCCCTTTTCTTGCAAACCTTGCAGAACCCGAAGACCCTCATTCCCTTCCTTGCCTTCCACTTCACTCTGCTTCCTTAGCACCAAGCCAAATTCCTCATTCTCAAGCTCCAAAATTGCAACGCCCAGGTTTTTCTCGCTACATTTCTCTATTTGTATATTTTAATCAGAAATTTGGGGCTGAAATACCAGTTTCTTTTTTTTTTTGTGTTGTTTTTTTTAAGTTGCAAGTTGGGTGGTGCGGTTTCTGCTGTGGTTTCTCAAGAGAGCGTTACTGGGTCGAGCTCTTCAGGCACTGATGTGTTCAAACTCACTTACTTGGAGGTGGGTTTCGTTTTTCTTCATCTGGGTCTTTCCCAAAATTGATAACATTAAAAGGGATTTGGGAGTAAATGGCCCTTTTTCGGGCTTTATTTTTGTAAATGACCGAAATTTTGTAGAATTAGGAAATGATCATTTTTTGATTAATTCTAATTTACCACTGGCTAATCAATATAAATTCATTGATTTTTCAATATGAATTAGTAATTAATCAATCCCAACAACAAATTATTGGTTTGTCAATGATAAGCACTTAGTAAATTGTGATAAATTGGTTTATCACTGACCGTCGTTCTTAAATATGTATATATATATATATATATATATCCATTTGTCTGAAAAAATAAAAATTTTGGTTATTTATAAAAAAAAGGTTGGCCAAAAAAGGACCTTTTGCCTAAGGGGCTTTTATTTGTTATTTGTTATTATTAATTTTTTTTTGGTTGTTGTTGATGAAGTTTAGGACTTTTTGGTTTAGGGGAATAGTTGGTTGTGGGAGGTGGGTGGGTTGAAAATATTGGTTGATCCAATTTTGATGGGAAATTTGGATTTTGGAATACCCTGGCTTTATGATGCTGCCAAGAAGTTTTTGAAGAATTTTCAGGTACTTTTGTTTTTTCTTCTCTACCTGTTTTGTTAAAAGGAATTTAAGATAAAAGTTATGGGCTTGTTCTAATTGTGTAAATGTTTAATGCAGTTAAGTGATCTTCCTGAAATTGATTGCTTGCTGAGTACACAAAGCCTTGATGATCACTGTCATTTGAAGACTTTAAAGCCCCTCTCTAAGAAGTACCCAAATCTTAAAGTGTTGGCAACTCCCAATGCTAAGGAACTGCTTGATCCCCTTTTCAGGAATGTAAGTACTCTTTAGTATTTTTTTTTTTTATAAAAAAAAAAGGAAAAGAAAAGGAAAGAAAAAAGGTACTCTTATCTCTTTTTTTTTTTCCTCTATCCAGGTTGCGTATGTTGAAGTAATTGCAATCTTCTGTGACTTACAGAATTTTTCTGATTTGATTGTGAAGTAATCAATTGAAAATGGGCTTAGTAGTTTGGTTATTAATTTATAATAGTGAAACACTTTTGTAATTTGTTTGCTATAATTTCTTCAACCATCTAGCACTTGCTAAAAAGTAAAATAAAATAAATTGGTGATTTGCTTTTCGTTAAGGAAGTTGAAGTTCTTAGAACTCCTTGGAAGAATGTATTTAGAACAATCTTATAGTTATCTTCTCTCCACATGTTTTGTTTTCTCAATGTTCGTGACTATTCTCACTTGTCACTTAGCTGTGCCTCTTGAATACTCGAGGAAAGCGGAACGAGCTATGTCTATTTTACTAGAATGGCTTTGAGCTATTTTGATTTTTAGGTCAATGCTTGTATTTGATGCTTAATGCTTAATGCAAAATCTTAATGTAGTATTCAAGTTACCAAATTATGCTTATAGTTACTGCATTTCCTTATTCTGATCAAACCACATAAATTCATGTTTTCTAGACCACGTATCTAGAACCTGGTCAGAGCTCTGTTATTGAAGCAAGTAATGGTTCTAAAGTCAAAGTTCAAGCTACTGCAGGGCCAATTCTTGGTCCTCCTTGGCAGCGTCCCGAAAATGGGTAAACTTTCTTTCAAGTTTCATTCTAATGAGTCATGACTTGTTTGCTCAAGGCATGTTACTACGTCCCTTGTTAGAGTACATTAGTTAAATTGATATTTAAGTATGCATATTGGTTGTGGCATACATTTGGGAATGAATTTCCTTTGATATAATACGCCCTTTACAATTATTAGCCAAATTTTAGTCATTTTTTCAGTAATCATGCTCTAGGTATCTTGTAACTTCTCCACAAGACCAGCTTACTCTCTACTATGAGCCTCACTGTGTATACAACAAGCGTTTTCTAGAGAAGGAAAGGGCTGATGTTGTCATCACACCAGTCATAAAGCAGCTTCTACCAAATTTCACTTTGGTATCTGGACAAGAAGATGCTGTTCAACTCACAAAGCTGCTGAACGCAAAGTATAGTATCGTTTCTTACCTCGGGTTTTAGCAGCCAAGTTTGCATAGATTCATTGTGATCTTATATTGAACCCTGACTTCTTGTAGGTTTGTTGTTCCAATGAAAAACGGAGACCTTGATAGCAAAGGGCTTCTAGCTAGTCTAATTCAGACCGAGGGAACAATAGGATCGTTCAAGGTCTGTGTTCTTATACACATTGTTGACGAACTATTATTTTAGAAATGGAATACTTTGAGAATATATAACCTAGATGGTTTTTTTGTAAATTTAGGTATTTCATTGAGAAAAAAGTAATTCATTTTCTTTTGTTTTTAGAAAATGCAGTAGTTATGATGGAAATGTGCTTATATTTTTTCTTGCTCTTGATGTTTATAGTGCTTAAAAACATAAGAACACTTGAAGCCTTTTGTAGCACATATCTATTTGTTAAGTCTACCAAAAGGCGTACATTGAAAATGAGCTTGCTATGTTTGGTGAAAGTATGTAGGGATTTTATGCCATTTCGTTTTGCTTTCAAGACTTCCTTTGCCTATTCTCTACGCGTTTGCCTACTCGCATATTTCTTGTCAAAAACAATCATAATATTCAATCTGTTTCCCCTCATTCTACTTTGTTCATTTAATTTTATCTTTTTCGTTCTCTGTTTTTTTTCTTTTTCAGTTGCAATTTTCTGTTCTGTAAATGCGTTTAGATGGTTGTGAAAGTAGGAGAATTAAAGCTGAAAATGGTTCTTGTTGCAGGAACTTTTGTCAAAGGAATTACAAGATGTGCAGGTATTAGAGCCTACTCCTGGTGTATCAGTGGAAATCCAAGCACCTTAAACTCTTCCACATACACATATGTATATACATATATATTTGTGGAGTATATTACATACAAAATAAAGTAGTCTACTTAAGAATACGTGTCTCTGCTGTTTTTTCTATGTACAGTAAATTAGTAAATCCAATTTTCCCGATCTTGTTTTTTGTGTTTGCATCACAACAATATTACAAGAAGTAAAGGAATCAAGCGAGACCTGCATGCATGGACGTTGCATCGCAAGTTCCAAATTAAAAGAAGTTTAAAAATATGGAGAGATTGTACAAATCAAAGAATGTATACAAAGGAATATATTTTTATATCTTAGTTATGAAATGTCATATGGCCTCTTGTGATTGTTACTTCCGAGTTTTAATCAATCGCATAATACACATGTCAACTATGTGACCACTATAATGTTGTCAGGTAAGAAGAAAAGAAAATAGGAAGGAAAGAAAGGTATTTAAGTGAGAAAAATAGAGAGGAATGAAAGGACCGTTCTCTTACTGTTTGGTGGGAGGGAAAAGTGGAAGGAGGGTGAGGGAGGAGGGGATTAGTATAAGGATTTTCAGGCTTTTGATTGTTTGGTACAAGAGAATAGAGTGGCTGAAAATTTTCAAATTGTGTAAAGAAGCACAAATTTAATCTCCTCATTTCCATCTTATTTTTCCTCACCTAAATAGTTTTGTATTATATAATAATTTCTAACTTGATCAATGAGGATATATATTGCACACTCCAAACAGGGATTAGTGATCTGGAGGTTCGTTTAGAAATTAAATTTGATTAAGGGAGCAATTAAGCATTTAAAAATATGAAAATCGATCTAAAAAAGTAAAACATAAAGGAAATTTCCAAACAAGTCCCCACATTTTGATGAAATTGGATTTTAAGAAAGTGACGAGGACTTTCACACTTTTCTTATAAAAGAAGTTCAAAATTGAGCCTCTAACATCATTCAGGATTTCCCCCACAGGATATTCCATATTGTACGTACATGAATAAATAAAAAGAATAATTATAGACATCAACCACAGTCTAGAAATATTTAAATTTACAATCCATAGAATGTATACATATCTTACATTGTACAACAAGAATGGAAGTGTGTACAACTTCTTCTCTTGAACTGCACAAGCTAGAATTACTTGTGCTTGCTACTTACTCAGCACTGCTTCTAGTGTCGCCTGAGAGGGGTTATGTACATTGAAACAGAAGAAAAATAAGTGGAAGGCCCAATAGGATATATTTTAGGAAACTTTTATAAATAAATAGAAATGCATAGTCCCAATACATCAGCCGAAACCAAACATCCTTTTTCTGAAAGGAAAATATAAACTTAAAGTTCATATTACAGGCATGAGCAAGTAATTTATAGCTATGATAAATTACTTACACAACCAAAAGCACAAGCCATATCACCACCGTAGTGGGCCGTACGGGTTTCGGGTTTTGCCCCCAAGGATACGATCTCCATATCCTGATTTCTAGGCCATCGTGGGCTTACTAGTTCGCAAGATATCTTATCGTTAAGAAAATATCTTTTAAAACTTTAATTCAGTTCATTATGATTTTAATAGCAATAATTATGCTATCTCCTTAAACTATTTTTCTTTACAAAACATGTTTTAACTTCAAAACATTTTCATAAGCCAAAACTCTTTAAAATAGGCTAAGAAGGATATGGACAAAAATATCCTACCTCTCCGGTAGAGTTCTATAGCTAGTTCCTTGTCGTCCTAGCCTGACTTCCTTCGAAGCTCAACCCTTGCCTTTCCACTTTTAAAATAATGTTCCAAGATTTAGACTGCATCATCACAACCAAATCAAACTCAATCATGTATAATTGTATAATACTAGTGTGCCTTTACTTAAATCCAAAGTCCATAAACAATTTCATACTTCAAATCATGATTCTTGGGATATAGACTTTTTCATTAATATTGCTTGAGTTTATGATTTGTCCAATTGATTGATTTAGATTTCGTAATAACATTATAGGTGTTCCTAATTCAAGCTTTAATTCATGTGGTGGTATTCCACTAAAGTTAAGAGTGTGCAAAAATTCTTGAGGATATAAAAGATTAAGTTTGTCTATGTTTTCAGATGAGGATGCAATAGTGTCGTAACTATAATAAAATTTTTCTTGTCCAGGAATTAAGGATAATATGTAATTATTAATTTCATCAGATGTTTTATTTTTCGGTGTTATGATTGCTCGTTCTTTTAAGTATTCAATAGTGCAAAAGTAAGTATTTAAATTATTATATATTAAGTTGAAATTTTTTCAATTGGATTTGAATCATAATGTAGTATGTATTTTTCTGGTATTTTTACCCATGTAGTGTCTTCATTTTCTAAATTTTTTATTCCTTTAGCAGTACCATCTCCAACATTTAATATCCATTTCGAAAATGTTGCAATTTCCTTTGTTTCTTGTTATGTACGGTTGTATTGTTTTAATATCATGTTTTCTGTTAACTTTAAAATTTTAAAATATGGCCATAAATAAGAGTTATTTATAGTTGCATTTATTATATCTTCCTTTGTTCCTGTGGGAATAACTCGTAAAATTTGTCAGAAGTCACCTACTAAGACAATTGTCATGCCACCAAATGGTTGTTCAAAGTTATTTCTTAAATCTTGAAGTGTTTTATCTAATGCTTCAAAACAATATTTATTAGTCATAGTTGCTTCATCCCATAATACAAGTGATGTTTTATCAATTAAATTTACCAATTGAGTTCATTTTTTAATATGACAGGTGGAAAATTTATCTATTGACAATGGTATTCAAAATCTATAATGTGCAGTTCTTCCCTTAAACAATAGTAGTAATGCTATTCCGGAAGATGCAACAGCTAAAATTATTTCATTATTTGATCTAATTTTTGTGATTATTGTATTCCATAAATATGTTTTTTCGGTTCTGCCATGACCATAGATGAAAAAGAGATTATTTTTTTCCTCATGTAGTGATTATAAAAATTTTTGATAAATAAATTATTGTTCATTATTTAAACTATTTACTAATCTAGTATTTTCTTCCTTTAATTTATATATATATATCGTAATTAAGTTCTTCTCTTAAAATTTTATTATTTAAATCATCCATTAATGATCTAGTTGGAAGAGGTAAGTTAAAATGTGTTAAGGTTGATGAATTTGAATTTAATAATTCTTCTAGTTCATATTGTACAAAATTGTATAATTATGTTTCAGGTACTTGAAAATTTGAGTTATTAAATAAAGTTTTAATTTTGTGTATTATATCATCTGTCATAAGTTTCCAATGTTTTTCAAGCAATTTTATTGGGTTATTTACATTGTAAAATAATAAAATTATGATGAATAATTGTCGTAGTTAAGTTGCTGTTGACCAGAATGAAGCTTCTAGTATAGATTATTCCCATTCTCAATCGTCTCCTAATAAGCCTAGTGCATAGCATGCTGCTTGATTTGTTGGATATGTTATGTCATTAACTGTTCAAAGAGCTTTGTAACTTGTTGCGCCTTTTTGATGATTTAATAATAATTTAAGATAGTATAATTCTCTAGAGCTTGGATAGACATGAAAAGTTCGTCCAATTGTATGTCCCATTTTTCGTGGAGACCAATATTTATATTTACTATTCCAAACGTATCTAATATTCTATGTAAGTTAGTTCTCTTGCATTAGTATCATATTTGTTTGTTTCTTCGTTTATAGTTAACAAATCCATTTTCGTCAATTGTTGTTTCATTGTTGAATTTTTTAGGAAATTTTTTTGAACATTCTGAATTTTTCATACATGGAGAATTTGACTTAGCTATGCCACATGGTCCATGCATCATAAATTCAGCTACAATGTTATATTCTATTGGATTATTATGCGGATCAGGTATTTCTGCATAAATAAATCTGTCTATTTGTGATGGCTCACGTAGTTTGTCATCATGGTGGAGCCAGAAGAGGAAATGAGAATGTGGTAGTCCTCATTTTTGAAACTCAACAACATATAAATCTACAAGATTGAAAAATATTTTATTGTAATTTTTTTGTAGTGTTAGAAAAAAGGAGTGTTTTTTTTTTTCTTATCGAGAGACTAAAAAAAGTCTAGGAGAAGAAATCTAACCTGCTATAATTATTCCAAATATTTTTTCATTTTTAATGATGGATAAAACATTATCTAATTTCATTTTAAAAATTCTAATGATAATATCTTGTCTATCTTTAGCTTTTTGTCCAAGTATTTTTGCTAGGACTTTAGTAATTTCAGGCCATATTGGATTACATGTAAATGTTATGAATAAATCTGGGTTTCCATAGCTTCTGCAAATTGCCATTGCATCTTGATAGTTTTAGATCATATATCTAGCGCTTCCAGTATGGCTTGAAGGAAGGATAATTCTTTTTCCTATTGCTTGTGCATTTGTGTCTCCTCTTGTAATAACGTCTTGAATTCCTTGATAAATCTCGGATCACAAATGTTTTTGATTTTTTTGAATATAATCTAATCGATCCTCTTTTACAGAAGCATATGCATCAACTACATATTGTTGAAATAATCTGCCTCCTCGAGAAAGTGTATTGCCTTGAATTCTACGTTGTTGTAATTGATGGCAATAGAATTCTCGCATAGAGATTATTTTTCTTATATATCTATTACTTAAGTTATTTATATTATATTTTAAATTTGTTGTGTAGCCATCTTCTCCATATGGAAATAATAAAGGATATTGAAGGGCCATATAACATGGGTGTAATTTTGTTATTCATTGTAAAGTATCTGTTCTATCTTGGATAATAATGTCTCTTCCTTGTTCATATTCACCAATATCTCCAACTATTAAACCAACTATATCGTTCGATGTGGGTAGGTCATATTGGTTACTATACGTATTTCTTCAGCTTATAAGCCTTAGTTTCATAGACGGTATCTCATCTTGTTGATATCTATCCCTTATCATTCGAAAAAGTTTAACTAATTTATTTATTTTATCAAGCATTCTGATTAGATTTTCAACTATAAATTGTATTATGTTTTTGGATTCACTATCAAATGAGAATGATGCTATCCGATTTCATACTTCATTTTCTGTGTCATATATATATATATAGTTGTGTAAATTTTGGAGGATTATTATTAATTAGTAGTAGATATCCCATAAGATGATGTACTTGTCCACTTATTTTGAAAATGTTTGGGCCATGATTGTCTACAATTTCTTCTGTTATAGGTGAGGAAAAAAGTTAAGTTCTGCTATAACTTAAGCTAACGACATAGGGTTTGGAAAAAAAAAAAGATTAAGAAAGTACTAAGATAATAACAAATGAGTAATTAAGTTGTGAACAGAGAAAAATGATTATAGATAAATGTGGAAAGTTTTGGTATATTGTAATTGTGGCTCATATATATAATAGTAATTTGAATGAGCAAGTTGGTTATAACGAAATGGAAAAGAAGGGAAAATGGAAGGGCAACGTAGTTTGCAATGCAATTAGCAAAGGTAGACAGATTTAAGGGAAGACTTATTGCTCATGCAATTTGGGATCCTCATTTTGGCCAACCGGCTGTGGAAGCTTTTACTCGAGGGGGTGCTCTTGGCCCTATCGATTATTTTGGTGTTTATCAGTGGTGGTATACAAAGCGAAATGACCAAAAATGACATGCCAAAGGCAAAGCAAATGATAACAAAACCTAAAGACTAAAAAGTCCTTGCACCAGAAGAAGAAGAAGAGAGCAGTATGGTAAAACAAGAGAAGATAAAAGATGGAAAAAGTATTAATTTACTTTGTAATGAGCAAAGGCAGCCAATTTGAGGGTTCAATGCTTAACTTTTGTTATAATGAGCGAAGGCAATCACGTTTAAAACAGGTGAAGCAACAGTGGAGAATGGAAAAGAGAATGGAATTAACTCAGAATATATGAAAGATATAAGAAATAATAATGAGATTGGATGATATAAAAGATTGAAGAAGCTTTTATTTAGGATAAAATATAAAAAGTGTAAAAGGGTTGTGGTCAGGAGTATAAAGTAGCGAAAGTAGTTAAAGTGAAATGTCAAGTTATTAAAAATATTAGTTGATTAAGTAATAAGAGAGGGGAAAAAAAAAGAATAAGTAAAATTTAAAGGTGTTCAAAGATTGCTAAGTAGATGAAAAAGATTTAAGTGATGGAAGATGATAAGAGTAAAAGGAAATAAGGGAATATAGTATTAGGGAAGAGTAGACATAGTCGGAATATAAGAGAGTAAAAAAACTTAAAAGCATATGTAGAACAAAGTGGAAGGAAATGCTAAGGAAAAAAGAGAAGCAAAAAAAAGGCAATAAGTTGTATATGTAAAACTGAGGAAATGAAATGGGTTAAAAAGAAATCAAAGAGAAATATATTGAAATGATAAGGAGACAAAAGAACTGGAATGAGTAAAAAAAAATATAAAATGATATGAGTGATTTTTAGATAAATTATAAAACATTGAAAATATAAAAAGTAATTATAATCATCATCAACACATAAAAAGGGAGTAGAAAATGGTATAGAAAAATGAGCATAATAGTGAAATTAACCTATGAGATTCAAACTGATGAAACAAGTTCTACAATGGAATCAAAAAGTGATAAAATAAAAAAGTCAATTTATGAGAAATAGAGAAACTAAATTCTTATATTGGAGAAAGAAACAAAAAAGAAAAAGGAACACTAAATAGGCTGTATAGCAGAAAAAGGAAAAGAACATAAAACCAAAAGTCTATTACATATATAAGAGTAGTATGGGTCTGTATAGAGATTAGGTTTTAGTTAATTTTAAGTAGAGATATAAGGTTAATGGTAATAATTATTACTAATTAAAAGAAGTTTGCCAACATTTATTAAGAATTAATAGAAATCTTTTCCAATGATTTTGCTTGACTACATATTAAGAAAGATAGAGATGACTTATTTTAACATCTGACATAGAAAAATAAACGTACCTCAAATGCCAACATTTAACATTGCAGGCAACAATTGCTAAAGAGTTCTATATAGGAATTAATAAACGTACCTCAAATGCTACAAATTTTCCTCAAACTCTGCCATATAAATCAGCCAATGCTAAGCAGCAATCAGCTATACACAACTAACAGGGCAGGACAACAATTGTAAGACGCCTTAAAAAATACAAAGAATTGAGTAAGAAAATGAATAAAAAACAGAAAAGGGAAACAATAAAATTAAAAAACTAAAGGGCACAGTTATAGTAACATTTTTATATATTAATTATGGCTCAGATATGTAATATTTTTAGCAATGTGTGATAGCTATGTTATGGCTGCCTGCTAAGGGCAACCTTGTGGCTGCCTACTAAGGGCAACTACACCAAAAAGGATGATATTATATCTATCACACAAATTGTAGCTTATATATGATGCAAAATAAATGGGTGGAGTAATATATAAAATTCTCCAGAAACTACGAGGTGAATAAAAAAGGAAAATGATAAAAAAAAAAAGATAGGACATAACAAAATGATAAAAACTGTCACCTATACAAAAAGAAGACCAAGAAAACTGAGAGAAAAAAAAAAAGTGCTAGAAACCAATGATTAGAAAAGAAATGACCAAAACCAGTTTAACAAATGGAAATAGCAAAGAGAAATACATGAACAATAACATAGAAGGAGAAAAGATCATCAGTGGAAAAAAGAAATTTTATGTAACTATGGATAATATTTGAATAAGATAATAGAAAAAAGATGATCAAAACGGATACAATAAGTGAAAACAACAAAAATAAAAACATTATAAAATTCAATTGAAAAACAATGAATAAAATGAAAATTAAATTAGGAAAAGAACATTCATAGTAATCTTTGGACAAATTATTTGTAACTTAAAATAGAGGCCTTTGTAAAAATAACCTAATAGAAAAATTTTATTCATAAAATGACAATTCAAAAATTTTTATTTGCAAAATGACTTTTCTGTTTTTTTTTTTTTTTTTTTTTTTTTTTTTTTTTTTAAAACCCAGGGGGGAAAAAAAAACCCCCCAAAAAAAACCCAAAACTCACCAAAACAAACCACAATCCACAACCATGGCGTTCATGATCACCCTCTCTCCTTCTCCTTCTTCTCCATCTTCTTCAACTGCTCTAATCTCGGTTTATCTTCTTCAACTGCTCTAATCTCGGTTTCCTTTGTTTGGAGTGCTTTGCTTTTGGATTGGAAGCTACCAAAGAGGTTGAAGAAAATAGAGAGAGAAAGAGAAAGAAAAGAAGAGAGAGAAAGAGAAAGAAGAGAGAGAAATGAAGTGCTGTCATTGATTCCGGCGTGCTGCCATTGATTCCGGCGGAAGGAGACCGGTGAGAGGAGAAATAAATAAAATTAAAATTAAAAAAATCATTTTCCTAATTTTACTTTTTCATTTGGTTATTTTAACCAAATTCTCCTTAAAATATCAAATCAATCATTATCATCATTGCCACATAGATTGATTTATTAAAGCCAAAATAGACAAATAAATATATATTTCTATATATGTATATATTGTGGGTATGTATATGTATATGAATAATTAAGTAAGCAAATAAATGAATGAAAAAAAAAAGGAAAGGCAAGCTTAAAAAATAAAAAAATCATAGTTATAACAATATTTTTATATTGTAATTGTGGCTTAGATATGGAATATTTTCAGCAATGTGTGATAAATAAGTTGTCATTGCCTGCTAAGGACAACTTTGTAGCTACCTACTAAGGGCAACTGCATAACACTATAAGATATTATATTTATCACACATATAATAATTTTTATGTGATACAAAGTGAGTAAATGGAGTAATATATAAAGTTGTCCAAAGATTACTAGTGAATTTAAAAAAAAAATACAAAACAAAAGGAAAAGGAAAGAGAGAAAAAAAAATTAATGTTGACAAAATAACAAAAACTATAATATGTTTCCCAAGAAATCAAAAGAAATCGGGCTAAAAAGTAATAAATGGAATAGTAGGAAAACCATAAATATCATAATAATAGTAAAATAAGATAATAAGGTTTTTTTTTTCTTTTTTTGGCATTAAATAGGAACAGTAATATAGAAGAACGAAAGGTCAACAATGGAAAAAGAAATTTTATGTAACCATGGATAATATTTTAGCAAAATAATAGAAACCAAATGATCAAAATCAGTAGAATAAGCAACACATTAATGAGTTTCAAAGAATTTATAGAAAACAATAACAAAATAAAACACCGGACAAAAAAGGACTAAAAATACTAAAAAAAACACAGGAAAAAAGAAACAATGAAGCAATCACTCTTAAAAAAAAACGCATAAAAACCCAAAGCAAAACAATGAACAAAACCAATGGAGAAGCAAGAAAGAAGAATCGGGCAACCCTGTAGCAAGAACACCAAAAAAAAAAACTCAACGTAGATCGCAAATCTAAGTACTCGAACCATAAAAGAAAAGGGATAAAAATCCCAACTCTCCACGCAAATGAGAGAAAAGGGCCAATGAACTCTCCACGCAAATGAGACAAAAGGGCCAAAGAGATCGAAGCCATAAGAGAACAGATGCAAGATTTCAGGCCAAACCAATCGAAAGAAACAAATCAGAGGAGGAGAAAAAAGAAATAAAAAAGACAAAGCGGCAGAGAAAAGTAGAAAGTCCTGGAAGGAGCAAACATAGGGCTCCACAAGCGAAATGACCAAAAACCGCACGCCAAAGGCAAAGCAAACGACAACAAAACCTAAAGACCAAAATGCCCTTGCACAGAAGAAGAAGAGAGGAGTAAATCGAGGGTAAAACCGTCACTTTATTGTAGAAGAAACAGTAAATTGGGTCTGCGTGAACAGTATCCCGAGCTCTCCTTTAGATTATTTATAACTAGTGATATACCCGCGCGTTGCAACGGGTAATAATTTTATACTATGCAGAGTTGTTGTAAATATGATGAAGGTTAAAGATGAAATGTTGAAGGTGAGGGTGAGATTAAAAAGATTGAAAAGCTTTTTTTACAGTGAAGAGGAAGAGGGAAAAAGTTTTATAGTACATGGAAAATTAATAATTTTTACAATACAAATATATCATAGAACGTAAATAAGCAGAGCAAAATATAGATTTATCTAAAAATTACCATGTGAGTTAACATAGAGTAAAACACAATGGCTTTAGTATATGCACAAAACAGTAAGAAAGAAAAAACCAAGTGTAAAAGGGAATCAGGCAAAAAAGGAGTAGGGAAAATAGGAAATATAAGAAAATGGAAGACTTTTGAGTTCTCTACTTCAAAATACTGGGAAACGTAAAACTTATATCTGTGCAAGAAGCGTGTAATCACACGCATCATGCCTGTTCTCTAGACAATTCTTCAAAAAAAAAAAACAAAAAACAAAAAACAAAAAGAACTCAATTTACAATCTTGGTGGCCGAAATTAATCACACAAATTCCATAATGATCAAGAAAACGAGAATCATTTATATATCATAACAACTTGATTGAAAAATTATGATCAGAAATATTTATCGCAGGAGATATGCAGAAATAATCAAATTGATGTGTAATTCCACCAAGATTCTCACCACAAGAGATGTATAATAACAGAGGTAAAATCGAATATCATTCAGTCCAAAAAAAACAATTGCGGAATCATTTGGCCGAAAAAAAGAATGTATTCAATGGTATTTGACGAATTTACACAACCACAATAGAAAGATAAAACGTTTTGATACCAATTGTTGAAAATAATGATAATAACATAATCAAATTTATCAAGACTAATATCTTAAGATCTATCTTTCTAATTGTAGTATGTGTAAAGATTAAAACATCCCTCCCATGGTGTTCGAGTTAGTTCCTGTCATATGTTCAAATTTCTAACAATTTGCACAGAGTTCGTTAGAGATAAACAAAGATAGTAATATGTGGAGGATGATGAATTCAACCTTGTCTCTCTTCTCTATAGGCACACACACAATATATGAGATATAATAGTTTTCTATCAGAGAGATGATTTATTTATAGGGCATTAAAAGTTACCCTAATTCTATTGAGCCAAGCCCTAACAAAGAGAGTTATTCAGTCCAATAGGCTGACTGAAACATTTTGAGCAAGGTGAACCCATGAACCTCACATTATAAATAAAATAAGTCCATCCCATTATGGTCCAAAATAATACCATGCATAATAATATAACTTTATCATAACATGCTCCAATATAAATTATTTGATATTAATATATGAGTTCGGTGATTATGCTAGTCCATATAAATATTTGCCAGTCCATATAAATATTCTAACACAACTATCATGTTGTCTAAGCATGATCATGTATAGAAAGGGTTCAAGAGCTCTAGTTTTTAAGGGGCCCACGTAAAGAAAGTCCACCAAACAATGAATCAAGGGAACTTGTAGTTACCCTTGAACATTGTCAAAATCGTAATACTTGAAATGTTAGGCATATCTCTTATGATATTCACAAGCATAGTAGTTCCGATTACTATTTTCCCTACACACACTCACATATATATGTTTTGTGTCAATTACATACATACCTATATATATATATATATATATATATATATATAATTCACACAAAATCACAAGGTGCTTCCAGTGCCCTTATAAGGCAAACTGGTTTCTTTCACTTCCGTCAACAAGAAAGTAAGCTTCACCACCTTTGTGGACAAAATAAACTTGCACATGACAATATTACAGGATTTGAATCCACACTGAAGTGACAACTATTATGGAATACCTACATGTAATGCACTAGTTCAGAAGTACTTTGTGTCAACATTTCACACAATAAATTAAATTCCCAAATGCGGTCTTATCGCAGAGCTAGGTATTGAGTCACAAATTAAGATCCAATTCATAACGAATTTGGACGAGTTAGCGTCCTTTAGAGGCAAGCCAGAACCATATATATAGTTTGAATAATTAGTACACACACACACACATATATATATATGAATGGAGATCTTACCAAAATCTGTCCTTTTATATATTGTGTTCTTGATGTAGATTCTTATCTGATGACAGTGAATCCGAAACCCACTCAAAGTATTTTATACTTGTATATATATCTCTAGCTCTCATGTATGTATTTATATGTTATAGTTTAATTTGTCAAGGCCTTACCAATTATGCCAAGAAAATTAAAAGGAAATATTAGAAGCACAAATTGCCGAGATAAGTAGTACTAGTGCACTACAACTCTTTTGCACGTTTTAGGGAAGCCAGTGTCTTAACTAAATTAAGATAACACAAGACAAGGATTAATTAATAACATTAGATATATATATATATATATATATATATGTGTGTGTGTGTGTGTGTGTGTGTGTGTGTGTGTGTGTGCATGTGTGTGTGTTTGTGTGTGTACGTGGAGTGCAATGTTCGTGAGAGCACGTGTTTTAGCTTCCTCGCCTCGTCCTTTTCCTACCAATAATGTTTCTATGTATGGTGTGGTTCTGTTTGGACATTATAAATAACTTATATGACTATACATTATAAGTAAGAGAACTTTTAGTAAACAAAATAAAAAGGTAAATTACACGAATGTTCCCCAAATTTTTTAAAAAGTGACAGAAACAAACTCTAAACTATTTAAAATGGTGTAATGTAGTCTTTTTCGTCAGATATCGTCTAAAAAGTAACGGCATAATAACCTAACATTATGGTGCCTTACTTCTTTAGGAGGTGATTTTTTAGTCCCAATCGACTTTAATATGTTATGATTTAGTCCCTATTTTTAGACGGCATTTAACGAAAAGGACGACATTGCACCCTTTTAAATAGTGTAGGGCTCGTTTTGTAAAAAAAAAAAAAAAAAAAAAA
>NW_010363046.1:315314-316912 GCF_000414095.1 Morus notabilis
CAAAAAAAAAAAAAAAAAAAAAAAAAAAAAAAAAAAAAAAAAAACCACCGTCCCAATTAAATTTTCTGTGTATTTAAATACATTTATTTTTGTTCTAGTTCATATCCTACATGCTGAAAAGTTATACCAAATTCTACCTCACTAAGAAGTAACAAAATTCCGCATGCATCTTCTCTCACCGTTGGATCGTGATGAGCTTGTGATCCAACGGTAGAAAATTGGGTTAGAGTTTTCCTAACAAATGATCATTTTTTTTTTCCTCTTGTCCATGTACAACAAATGCCCCAAGCAAACAACATTTATAGTGCATGTATTTGCTGAGATATCAAATTCTACAATGTTTCACGTAGGCCCCAGAAACCGAAAAAATTGTCACCTAGCTAGTCTCTTTTAATTAATTAAATTTAATTAGTTGATGTATATGTTGGTTTCTGAATCAAATTCGGATGCATAAGCATGGAAGGAAGCGTGGGGTAGCGGATCGTGTATAATAAAAATTTTCATAAAATCTTTTGGATACTCTATAGATTATATTAATTTATACACGAATAAATTAATCACATTAATTTATTAATTAAGAACTTGAATAGAAATTATACCTAGCGACCAATTAGAATAATAACTTGAGTTCTTTGATCTTGAACAATCCTCGCTCCAATGCTTTGTTTAGAAAACCTGAGCCTTACTCGTCAATTCCTTGAATCTACGAAAACGTGTGTGTGGGCACATCTGAAACAAAACGGGTTAACAAAAACACTTAAGAATTTCCATGAACACCAATGCATACATAACGTGGAATGTTTTGGAGAAAATTTTTCCTCTCACAACCCTTGTGAATTTCGGCCACTATAAAAATAAGAGCAAAAAATTGTTTCCAAAAATGGTGTCACACAATTTTCTACTATCTCCTTATTTATAGAATAGTAGTTAGACTCCTAGAAGAAGGTCTCATCTTTGTCTCCAAGATAAAACTTATCAATTATCTCCCATTTGAATTTGGAACAAATTCTTCCTTTCTTTATCCACTAATGGCCGGCCATAGATAGGGGATTTTATCCCTGTGTAGGCGCCAATATCAGATAGGGAAGGAAGAGAAAATCATCATTTATCCTGCAGTCCAATTTAACTCAAATTCAAATTCCAATTTAAGTCAAACTCAAACTAATTTAAATTTTAAATTGAATAGCTTACCAAATAAGTTTAAATGGATAATTCCACAAGTGTTCACACTGTGTGTTCATACTATGTGTTCACACTATGCCTTGCGTTCACACTATGAGAACACATTCACATAAGTGATCCAAAAGTCAAATTTAAATTTAAATAATCACATTATTTAAATGATAATTAATTCTCAATTAATTGTCCTTGAGTGTTTAATTTTAGAATTCTGTAATTCTAAAATTCTCATTTTGCACTTTAGTGTCTTGCAGAATTACAAGGACGACGTGGGGACTCATGGACCTATAATTTCGAGCTCCAATAAAATTAATAATTAATTAAACATTTTAATTAATTAATTAATCTTATTAATTCCAATAGTTACTCCACTATAAACTTGGAATTGCACTCTCGTAATTATAGATATAAATTACTTC
>NW_010363046.1:316957-452115 GCF_000414095.1 Morus notabilis
AATCCTCCATAAATAATTCATAATTAGAGCTAGGTAAAATCCGTTAACCTCTCTAATTACATATTTATCCTTGAGTACCATTGATTCTCTAATGGACAGTGATTTATAAAACACTTTCATGAATCGGAGCTCCTACTGGTTTAAGTACCGAATCAACCCTCAAAAGAATTATTTATCTATTTCTTTCTCAAGAAGGAATGGATTCCATCTCGTATAATAACATTCTCGGCTACCTACTTCATCATGTCTCCAAAATACAAGGAATATGATTCAGGATCTCGAAATCCGTACCAAGTAAATTAAAGGATACAAATCCATAAATAGGAGTCTGCTAAGAACTCAGGATTGAGATCATTCTATATATGATCATCGGCAGACTCAATTAGAATTTCTATACTTCACGGAATTTATTAGAAATTCATATTGTGTCTGTGTCCTTGTTCCACATAATCTCATTATGCGAAATAGACTCATTCAATATCTCATCATATTAACAGTGCAGATAACACCGTTCCATTCTAAATGGGAATGACATGTATTTGTAATGTTTTAATTAAAGATTCTGAACTTTAATTAAATTCATTACGAACAACGTTTTTTATTATTATCCTTAAACATTATCCTCTCGCATATAACACTTATATACAACGTTTAAGGTCACATAAATAATCATAGAATTTTCATTGATATTCATAAAATATTCATAAATATATGCACATAAAATAATGAATAAACTCTTTTATTAAATAAATAATAAATATCATATTACATCTCATCATTTTAGGATATCATTCCTAACAGTATATGGAATCTTGGACAAGGCAAGATTTTTGGGTATCAGAATATCTTCCATACTCGTCCTTACCTAAAAGATAAGTTAAACAAATAGGGAATATACTAAAATACTAGCACATTGTTGTTGGTCATCATGATAACCTAGCTATATTAATCGCACATTTAATTCCTACCTAAAAAAAAAATACATGTAAACTATGCCCATGTGAGCTTATAATGGCCTAAGAATAATGGAATATTCAGGAATGTACCATGGGAATGAACGTTTTCACTGGAGAAAATATTTCTTTGTTTTCTTTCTACACTTTTAGAAAAACCTCTCCAGCCACTCAGCATTGTCCTATATGCCCGGTGTTGACATAAAATAATATGATAATATTTTCCTTTGGCCTTAATTGTACTAAGATTCTCAAAGTTGCCACGTTATACAAATGATTCAGATCCACCGCCATGCAGGCATTTAATTTAGCCGTCTCTTTCGCCCTTTTCTTTCTTTTGTTTGATGGACCGTCTCTTTTCTTCATCTTACTCTTATCTTTTGGTTGGGTAACGAAAGCTATAATTGGGTTTTCCAATTTTTTAAGCCATAGTGTCCCAATCTAACATTTTGGACAGTTTTACAATAAAAATAATAGTACCCCTCAATACAATCTTTTATTCATGCTGATAAATTTGATTATTATTTCATATGCATCACGCTTAATTTGTTTTTACATGTGGATTTGATTATTTTGATGACCTTTAACAAAGTACGTGACATTATTTTTGAGGGTGTAATCTTTTGGACATTTGCGTGAGTACTTGATCATGTTAATTTTGAATCAATAACCCTTCATGATCTCCTAGAACTTATCCTTTGGTTATGGGAATGGCTCAAATTTATGTATTAATACAGTTAAATGGCTTCTTTAGTTGGCGAATAACGAATATTCATATTGCACACGAATGTGCGAATAAGTGGCATACAATGAAGGGCATAGCCGAATAGCAATTATATAATATCATATTCATGAAGAAATTACGGCGAAATTTCATAAACTAAAACTTACGGTTCCAACGAGTAAATTAAAATCGGCATTAGTCTTTAAAATTTATAGATATTTGGTTTATATAAACATAATAATGATAAGAGGTTTAAATGGATTTTTTTTTTACTATAGGGTACATATATCTATTAGTGCGTGTATTGTAACGTTAAAGTTCATCAAATCTCACATCAAAATGAAAGTACATAAAACTAACAAAATTTAATACCGATTTAATAGTTTGAAACGTAGCGATTGAATGTTTTTTCGTACCATGTCTCAATTTAAATACTAGAGACTAGTACTTATGTGAATGAGGGTTCCTCAACAAGATAGAATAATATAGTGCGTTTGGTTTAAGGATTCGTATCATAGTTTGAATCATGGTTCGTGGCTCGCTACAGTATTTTCTCTCACAAAAAATACACGTAAATCGAGAATGATTCTAAATCCATCAACTAAACGTAAAAGAGATCACATGTATCGATTCACATGACAAAGCAAGCGAATAGATCAGTGCAGGTTTTGGTTCCATCTAAACTTTCTCAACCTGATCCAAAATCCATTCACTCAACTTCATGAGGAAGTTAGTAGATACTGAACTTTTCAACGATCAAGAAACTGACTTCTAAATTTTCAATATCAAAACCTTATTAATACAGCCAGCAGTACTTGTCTATTTTGGTGGGTAAGCATTGACAAAAAAGAAACGGAAAAAAAAAAAAAAAAACAAAAGAAAATATTTTTGTCAAAACATGATATGTTTATAAATGAACAGACTGTACTATCTAAAACATTCTCAAAAGCTTTTATTTTTTATTTTTTCCTTTGATCCGAAGATAATGCTTGGCTTCTACGCTACCTTATATATGCTTTAGGGGCATCTATAGCTCATGGAAGATTGCATTGGATATCTTCAACTATATATATTTATTTCGTTCATTTCTTGATTACAAAGACTTCTCACGGGTCAAGATTCTTCATTGTCAATTTTCAATATTTGATTATATAATCTTTTCGTGCAGAGCTCGATTTCCCCTCGTGAGCTAATATCTGTCATATGTAACGCATTGTAAAATATAGATTTCTACGTACTTTATATTTTCAAAAGATATATTTTGGCAATAATGATATGATGAGAACAGTAAACGAGCACTTGTATTTATCCTAATGTAGTGAATAAAATTCCATTAATACATGTCAAAGTTTAATAGGATAACTTAAAAAAAAAAAATTGAACGCATCAATTTAAGAATAGGTTTTAAATGAGAATAAAGTTATATAGAATTACTTGTAATAAACACACTGGTTGATATAACAGAATCATAATTAACCATCACAGATCGCACAAACAGGAGAGGCTAAAAAAAAATCAATATTTTTTTTTTTCTTTCTCGCCCCCTCAACTATGACTAAACTGACAAGTTACTTCATGAACTTTTTAATTGTTGCAAATACCACCTGAATTCAATAAAATGTTAAGAATGTCCACATTGATGGATAATATTAAAATTTGGAAGGAAATTAATGTTCTCATGCATTTGCTATGACGTGCTTTGATTGTTATCTGAATTCTCAATCTCTTCTTTTATAAAAGCTCATGTAATGTGTATTCAAGGAAATTAGTTTTAAATGTGGCAAATCATCACATAAATTTAATAAAATGTTTAGAGTGTCAAATCGATGGATATATCCTATAAAACTTTGATCGTTATCTAAATTTTTCATCTATTTCTTGACATAAGCTCATGTAACATGTATGAAGCTATTTTTATCCAAATTTTAATGGTCATCAATAATTTGAAAATGTTCTTGATATTTTTTTTAAACTTATAAGGGATTTTTTCAAAATTTTATAAAAATTTCGGGAGTGCCTTATCAATCATGAAAAATTGAAGAGGCATATATGTTAGATACCTAAATCAAAATTAAGAAATGGCCAGAATGAGCCTAAGCACCAGAGTAATATTTCCTCTTTCGAATTCAGTATGTTGTTTAACTTTATTCCCATTTCAGTCCAGCAAGAACGAGAGAATGTAAAAAAGAACGAAAGAAAACAGTCAGCATGGTGTGTGGTCATATAACACTTTTCTCTATTGCACATACTGGTTACAAAATTTTAAATCATTCTCAAATAAGAAGATCAAAACGCAGGGGAAGATGTGGTCGTATGAGTGGAGGATGAGGTGGCTGGGGAATTGGAATGTTGGACACCTCCACTATGGCTGATCCTTTCTTCGGAATGAGAGGAATCGGACTGCTTCTTTTGCTGCGGTCTGTGGACCGCCATGTGCTGGATTGCGGGCGGCGGTGCTGCCACGGGTGCGTAGATTCTGTTGGCAGCGGTGGTGACGCTGGAGGGATCGCCCAATGCTGCAGCTGATGCAGCTGCCGCGGCGTATTCAGAGGGCTGCACCCATATGCCCCCCACAAAAACTACTTGTGGCGTTTGTGCATTGCCATTGTTTGGGGTGGCTGGAGTTGGTCTTCTAGTGTGCAAACGGTATTTCTGTAATAAAATGGAAGATCATATAGGTTATTACTTATCACATTGTTTAAGCACAATGCAAATTGAGAATTGAATTTCATATAAACTCTAACAAAGTTTGGTGATTGGCACTTAATATCATGCAACATATATATATATATATATATTGGTAGAAATCATGCAACACTTGTTGACACTTGAAAAACATTACATACAAATAGGTTCCAATTCACAAAACATAAGTCAAAGAAGCATGTTTTTGCTTAGTGGTCCTTTTCATGTACAATTGTTTTTTGTGTTTTTTTTTTTTTTTGGGTACCTATTAGAGTAGTTCTACAGTATGACCTACGTCTTCTGAAGAGTTAACTGTGCTGCATATTGCATATTTAAGATTTCTTAAAGGCAAAAGTATATCAGCAAACACATGGTTATACTGCTAGAAATTTATATTTAAATCAGGACCAATAAAACAATAGCTTTGATTAATTGTTAAAATATCCCCAATCTCCTAAAACTTTTAAATGACAATTTATTACGAAAAATCATCACATGATAAATTGTAAAAAATTGATATACACCAATTGTACATTAACAATTGGAACAAGATAATCACATATAACACAAACCTGCAAGTGGCTTTTGACTTCATCATTTGTTAACCCATCAACCTTCATCAGCTCCCTAATCTGCTTTGGAGTAGCAGCTGCAATAACAATCAATATATATATATATATATATATATATCAATATACATTTAATTAAATAAAAATTAAACCCCAATTAAATCCATAATAATCCAATCAAATTAGGAACTCCAGAAAAAAAAAAGAAAAATTGAATACATACTATGAGAACCACCAAGTTGTTGAAGGGCATTCAAGAATCTCTTATGCAACTCAGGCGACCAATTTCTCCTCTGCTTCCTCTGACTCTGTTGCCCTTCCGTCTCATCATCCCTCTTGCCAGAACTCGAACTCGCCGCCGGAGCAGACGCTGGAGCCGGCGCCGGCGCCGGCGACCCATTACGCTTGCCAACATTTTTCTCCCTTTGGAAAGGCTGAAAAGCACCCCCATTTCTCTTCACCTCCAAAACCGAAGCTTTTTTAGGCACATCCTACAACCAAAAAAAAAAAAAAAAAGCACACAAAATCAACGTAAAGTTAAAAAGATAAAAAAAATACTTTCCCAGTTTTAGTAAAGGTGTAAAAAAAAAAAAAAAAAAAAAAATCTGCTTTCCTTTTTTCTTTATACCTCTTTTTGTGGTGCTGGATCTGGGGTTGGATTATTCCAAAGCTGAACAGATCTAAGCCAATCCGCTTTCTTCTTGTTATCAGCCATGTTATTGTTGTTGATGCTGGTCTTGCGCTTAGGAGATTGCTGCTCCTCATCCTCGTCATCTTCATTATCGGAAGACGTTCTCTTCAAAGGAATAAACTCCTCAAAAACAAGTCCTTCACTTGAAGTCTGCTCCGAACACTCCGATTGCCCATGCAAGCACTCTGTGGTCGTCGCCGTTCCTGATAATTGTTGCTTACATCTCTCAATGGCTACAAACCAAATAAATAATGTAATAAATAAATAAACAAATTTGGAGAAGAAGAAAGAAGAAATAGGTCTAGAAATGAAATTTAATAAAAAAAAAGTGTAATATAAGTACTTTGTGTGACAAGTTCCAAGCAGTAAGGGAGTTCTTTCTGGAAAACCTGAATCTTTTTCCTTTCTTCCTCTAAAGTTTCAACATACTCTCGGAACCCAAGTCCTGAATAGTTCATTTTTTCTGAGAAATCCATGTTCTTTTTTTTTTCACTTATTTTTGGTTATTTGGGTTTTTGCTATTTTTTCTTTGTTCCTCTGTTTTGAGTATGAAAATGAGAAAGGTGGTTGTGTATATATATGGTGTGAGAAAGAATAGATCGATCCGAACAAGGGAAAGAAATTAAAGTTTTTTTTTTTCTTTTTTGGGTTTTGGGGTAATGGCCTTTCAGAGAGACGCATATGGGATCTATGTAGAATCAAGACAGGGAATAATCTTGCCAACCAAGCAAAACTCAACAACTTATTTGACAAAACGAAATTTATTTATAAAAAGAAATGGTAATTAAAAGTCGGAGTGAAAAAGGGAATATTTAAAGACAATTTTAATCGGACGGTGTAATAAGAAAGAGAGAGAAAGACACCGAGGTCGGGGCGTCGCGTACAAAAACGAATCTTTGATTGGATTTTTCTGATTATGATAATAATATATATATATATATATATTTTTTTTTTTTTTTTTTGCTGCCTAGAGAGAGGGAGGAAAGAAATAATAGCGAGAGTGGGTTTTCTTAGGTTGAATATTCGAGGGGGTGATTCCCTTTTCGTCTCCTATCTGTGGGCTGGCAGTGACGTCATCACCCACCCTATTTAATTTTCTTTTATCTTTTCTGTTAATTTATATTTTATTTTCGGATAAGATCAAAGACTTCTTTCTTTTTTTTTAATTTTTTATTTAGGTGTTTTTACTGTAGGATTTTTTGTTGGTAATGTTTGTTTTTAAACATTAGGGGTATGTTTATTAGGGTTTTTTTGGCTACATTAATATAGTAGTAAATTCAGTTTTTATTTATTAGATTTGTATAAAATCACATAAAAGTAAAATAAATATGCGGATTCAACGGTTAAAAAATCTAATCTATCAGTACATCATTTGTACTAGAGAATCTCTCATGTTTATTTGTATAACCCAAATTATGATTTGAGTTATGTATATGAAAAAAAATACTGTAATAAAAAAATTAAATTTAAATTTTTATGAGAGAAAATACTATTATAATATAATTTACGTCATGAAATGAATAAGGCCCAAGAGTTGTTTTTTTTAAAGTACTAGAATTCAAATTTTATAATAGAAGACATTATAATATAACATTTTAAATTTAAATTTTTATGAAAAAAATACTATTTAAACCAGTTTGGTGTGAATTTGAATCTCTCCTTTAAATGAGCCCTAAATACTGTTAAAATTATATAAATAAAAAAAAAGAACAGACAATTTCCAGATCAAATAGAAAAAATGGAACATAGAATTTCTAACCAAGATGTTATAAGCAGAGAGCTACTGAATTTTTTCAAGAGCTTTAGTAGAAATTTTTTTTATTTTTTACTTATTTCTCTCTTTCTCAAAAGATGATATTTATATATTTTTAATATCTTAAACGTTTTTTTTTTTTTTTAGCAATAACGCTCTTTCTCATCGAATATACCTGGGTTTTCCGAGGGCAAAGGAATCTCTCGCGCGTGCACACGCTCTGGAACATGGCGTGAGATTTGTCCTCACCTTGGAGGCCAGAACACTCACAAAGAGTGGCTCCTCACGGCCTCGAAGGGCCAACCATGTATTTGTCCTAATCCATTTAGTTCGGTACGGTCTCCTACGTCATCATTTCTTGCACCATTCGCTGAGTTGGCGCGTGGAAGGCAATCGTCAAATGGAAAGTACCACGTCTGTCTTCATGGGACCCGCCGTCACTTGGGGGAATCTAGAATATGCAGTTTTGGATTCTGTAATTCGGCGTGTTTACCTGCAAGCGGGTTCACGTTAAGTTCACGAATCTGGGGTCATTAATTGGTCGTTGAAGTTTTAATGGTTTTTGCTGGAAGATATGAACAAATCAGATCTCGCATGTAGAAGAAAAGTCAATCTGCTTATACAAACGTCCAATCTTTTATCTGTTTTATTTTTTTGAGATGGGAATTTTGTTAGCCACTGCCTGATTTGGAGACTAACCTTATTGACCTCCATTTTTTAACCTTCATAATTACAAAAGTATTTCTCTTACAAATAACTTTTTATTTATTTTTTATAATTCACATTATATCATTTGATTTTTCTAATAAATCTTTCTCGTATCAATGGCTAAATTGAAAAATAATTGAGATGTCAAGTAAAGCTTTTCAAATTTTGGAGATACAAGACAATACTTATATCCAAGCAACTGGTATTAGTGCATTTGAAGAGGTGAAGTGAATTCTTCGAAGATAAAATGAACTAAGAGAGTGTGCGACTTGAACTATGGATTGGGCTGTACATAATATATGTCATTATCTGCCCCACCAACTTTAGATGTGGTTTTTACTTTACTAGAGTTAAGCCTAGCCATATGTGCTTATTTTTTTTAATATTTTGCCCTTCATCGTCCTTTATATGTGAGAATCTCACTAATTAGGCTCAATTCTTTTTAAATAATAAGATTGAAGCGAAAAAATAAGTTAAAACACTCAGTTTTTCCATCTTTACTCATAGTTATTATTTAACCTCTAGTTAAGCCAAGTCATATTTGTTTCTCTAATATTTTGCGCGCCGCCATCCTTCGTATGTGAGAATCTCGCGAATTAGGCCCAATTAGTTTAAATAATAAGGTTTAAGCAACAAAACTCAAATTCGAAGCAATTGTCCCCTTTGGCTTTACCAATTCCAAAAAAATTTACTTTCGAATTTGAAACTTGCTTGAATTGGATCCTTTAGATTTCAGAAATTCAAACCATTCAAAAAACAAAAAAAAAATAATGGAGAAGGCAAATACCTGAATCTGACGAAGACCGAAGAAATGAAAAGAACACGACTTCCCCAATGCCGAATTTGGCAGAGAGATGACAAGAGTAAGGCGGAGAAGAAGAAGAAACCAAATTCCTTTCTTTCCTTTGTAAACTAAAATTCTGAGTACCAAAAACAACAACAACAACAACAACAATAACAACAACTCCAAAAGAAGAAATCCAAATATTCCAAACCATCCAAAAAATGAAAAAAAAAATAAAAAATGGAGAGGGCAAGTACATGAATCTAACAAAGGCTGAAGAAATAAGAAGAGCACGACTTCCCCAAGGCCGAATTTGACGGAGAGATGACGAAACCATCCAAACCATCCAAAAATACCCCTTAATTCCACCATAAATCTCACAACAATTCACTCTTAACTTCTCATCTCACTCTCATTCTATCTCTCAACTTGTCTATTTGATTTTGATTCTAAGCTTTTTTTCTCGCGTTCATTCATTTTCTAGCTCTTTCATTTACAAAGTTCAATCAAGTTCTATCAATTTCTACAAAATTGCCGCACCAAACTTTCCTGATTTCACTACTATTCCTGAGCTTGGTGATGAAGCTTTTTTTAAGGAAGAAATGATGCCTCCTAACCCCACCCCCACTGAACCAGAAAATGCTCCGGTGGATAATGCTTCAGTACACAACGAGGAAGCTGGAGAACGCAGCAGAGGAAAAAGACCGCGAACTTCTCCAACATGGTAGCATTTCACCGAGGAGCCCCGACCAAGTCTAAAAACAAGTGAGATGAAAATTTGTGCAGTATGTAAATATTGTAAAAAACACTTTTCTAATAAAAAGGGTAGGGGTACTGGTCCTTTGGATAGACATTGGAAAGTATGTCTACTGTTGCACTAAGGTGGGAGTGTGGACTCCCGCCAACAAACGCTATCACTCACATCACAGGGGTTACAAAATTTTATATATGATGCACAACGTGCTCGTGAGGCACTAGCTAAATTTCTCCCTAGTGCCGAATTGCCTCTTTCTTTTGCAGATGATGCCTTGTTCGAAGAATTCATCCAGACATCCTTTTGCCCACAATTTAAACAGGTAAGTAGAAACACAACTCGTTCTGATTACATGAAAGTTTTTTTATGCAATGAGACAATCTCTTGTTGATAATTTTAGGACTTTTAATGTTACTGTCTCTTACACTTCTGATCTGTGGGAGGGGTACAATAAAACTGGATATTTATGTGTCACAGCGCACTACTTTGATGACGATTGAGTTTTACAAAAAAGAATAATTAGTTTTCATTTATGTCCATATCCTCATAACGCAATAGCTATTTTTAGTACAATAATGGAAATTTTTGGGTTTTATTGGATAGAAGATAAAGTTTTAACAATTACTTTTGATAATGCGTCAGCTAATACAACCGCAATTAATCTGTTTAAACGTAGTTTGAAATCAGCATTTGAAGGGGAAATTTTTCATCAATGGTGTGCATGTCACATAATTAATTTAGTAGTTCAGGCAAGAATTGAACATATCTCAGCTAATCTTACAAATATTAGAGAATCATTATCATTCATATCTAGTTCTAGAGCTCGGCTCCAAGAATTCAAACAATATTGCAGGAACAGCCAGATGCGCCCAAGAAAGTTTCCAACTGACGTGAGACATAGGTTGAATTCAACATATTTAATGTTGAAGGCAGCACTCCCGTATTCACAGCTTATCACGACATACGTAAACAGTAAGAATGATCAAATTTTAATTTTCGATCCTGATTGGCAGATTGCTGAGTATTTTTTTAAATTTCTAGAAGTTTTTTATAATGCTACTGAATTACTTTCTGGAGTTTATTATCCTACTGCACATTTAGCTTTACATCAACTATTTAATATTTCAGAAATATTTTCTTATTATAGGGATACATAACTTTTTGGAAATATAGTTAACTTAATGGAAAATAAATTTAAAAGTTATTGGTCAGGTTGTCCTATGTTATATGCATTGGCAACCATTTTAGATCCTAGGTGCGGAGTAGATGGAATTGAATCATTGATGACTGCTACCGCAGAGAATTTAGAAATAGATATGCAACTAAGTACTACTAACGCTAAGAAAATCTTAGAAAAGGTTTTTAGTTTGTATGAAGCAAAATATAGCACAGATAAAAAAGAATAGGGAACTTCATCGTTAACTACCAATTTGGGGCCTAAAGGATCATCGTGGAGTTTCTTGAAGAAGAAAGAGAAAACGGCAGGATCGTCCTCAACACAAGCGTCTACGGAAGTAGTCAAATATTTTGAAGCAAATTTTATAATCGATGACGATAAACTAGACATCTTACAGTGGTGGAAGAGCAAGACCGATCATTTTCCAACACTGTCCATAATAGCTCGTGACATTCTTACAACTCCAGTGTCAACGGTAGCATCGGAGCAAGCTTTTAGCGCAAGCAACCAAATTCTTGACGAGCAGAGAAGCAGAATGCATCCAGATATCTTGGAGGGACTAATGTGCGGTAAAGACTAGGAAGATGCAAGAAGATGAAAATAACAATACATAGATGATTCGATGCAAGAATATTTTTCTAACTTAAAAATAACAGAATCTTCTGGAAGCACTTAGGTTTGTAATTTATTATTCCTAGCTACTGCACTCTTTTTTCATTCGCTAAGGTTTTGTCCCGATCTCCCCATGGGTTTTATTTAGCAAGGTTTTAACGAGGCAGTCATTTATGTGTACTCCTATAATGTCAATTCAATAAAATCACATCTTTTAGGGCATATGATATATTTTTTTAATTAAATTTAAAAAAAAATACAAGGGCCGAGGCCGGCCCGTAAAGGGCCTGGGCCCAAGCCCGGCCCTGGCCCCTATGGACTAGGGCCACGGGCCGGGACCGGGCCTGAGTTTTTCTTCTCAGGCCCGGTCCAGGCACGGCCCTGCACTGTGCAGGGTCGTGCCGTGCCAGCCCGGGACAGCCCCACGACAGTCGCAGGGTAGCCCCGGGACGGCCCCGGGACAGTTCTAGGACAGCCCTGGGGACCCTAGGGGAACCCCCGAGGTAGCCCCAGGACAGCCCCGGGGTACCCCCGCGACGCCCCCGGGACATCACCGGGGCACCCTAGGGGCATCACTGGTGCAGCCCCGGGGCACCCCTAGGAAAGGCCCGAGGCACCCAGAAAAGCCCCAGGGGAGCCTTGGGGAACCCAATGGGCAGCCCCGGGGTAGCCCCAGGGGTGCCTCGGGAAGTCCCCGGGGCTCCTCCGGTGGACCCCCAAGGCACCCCCGGGACACCCCCGGGGCATCCCCGGGGTGACCCCAGGGCACCCCAGGTGCACTACCGCAGCATCCCCAGAGCACCCCCGGGACATCCCCAGGGCACCCCCGGGGCACCCGAGACAGTCCCGGGACAGCCCCAGGGCAGCCCCGCGAAGGCCTCGGGGTAGCCCCGGGACAGCCCCGGGGGAGGCTTGGGGAATGCCCGGGACAGCCCCAGGACAATCCCAGGGCACCCCAGGGCACCCCCGGGGCACCCCCGGGGACTCCTCGGGGACTCCCCAAGGTGCCCCGGGACGTCCCCGGGGCACCCCCGGGAGACCCCCGGAAGACCCCTAGGGCACCCTCGAGGCATTCCCGGGGCATCGCCGGAGCACCCCCGGGTCTTTAAAAAATAAAATAAAGTAAAAAGGACGTCAGAAAACTATGAAATTTTACAGACAATGTCCTTACATATTTCTGGGCAATGCTGCAAAACATAGCCTCAAAATGACAAAAAAAATAAAACGCTATCAAAAAGCTCCCGGCCCGCGTAGTGGGGCGCCCGGGGCCAAGTCAGGGGTCAGGATAGATCATAAATTTACATTTTTATTTATGTTTTACATTCTAAAATTAATATACGATTTTTTAGAATTAATTCAAAGAGCGGCACCATTTTTTGATGAATATCCTATTTTTTATGATTTTCTTTATTTTTCATATTTAAAAAATAAAATAAAATAACAACGATGTCAAAAAATTATGAAATTTTACAGACAAGGTCCTTACATTTTTCTGGGCAACTCTGCAAAAAATAGCCTTATAATGACAAAAAAGTGAAACACTGTCAAAAGCCCCCGGCCCGCGTAGTGGGGCTCCCGGGGCCAGCTCAAGGGCCGGGACAGGTCATAAATTTAGGTTTTTATTTATGTTTTAGATTCTAAAATTAATATACGATTTTTTGGAATTAGTGCAAAGCGCAGCACCATTTTTTGATGAATATCCTATTTTTTATGATTTTCTTTATTTTTCGTATTTAAAAAATAAAATAAAAACGACGTGAAAACTATGAAATTTTACAAACGTGATCCTTATATTTTTTTGGGCATGACTACAAAAAATGGCCTCCATAAATGACAAAGAAAGTAAAACGCTGTCAAAAAGCTCATGGCCCGCATAGTGGAGGGGCCGGCTCAAGGGTCGGGATGGGTAAAAAATTTACATTTTTATTTATGCTTTGTATTCTAAAATTAATATAGGATTTTTAAGAATTAATACAACAACAGTTACCATTTTTTTGATGAATATTGTATTTTTTACGATTTTCTTTATATTTTGTCTATGAAAAATAAAATAAAATAAAACTGAGGACAAAAAACTATGAAATTTTGTAGACACGATCCTTACATTTTTCTGGACAAGACTGCAAAAAAAAGGCCTAAAAATGACAGAAAAAAGTAAAATGATGTCAAAAAGCCCTCGGCCCGCGAGGCCAACTCAACGGTTGGGATGGGTAAAAAATTTACCTTTTTATTTATGTTTTACATTCTAAGGTTAATGTATGATTTTTAGGAATTAATTCAATAAGCGACACCACTTTTTGATGAATATTCTATTTTTTATGATTTTCTTTATTTTTCCTCTTTGAAAAATAAAATAAAATAAAAATGACGCCAAAAACTTTAAAATTGTGCAGACACAATCCTTACATTTTTCTGGACATGATTGCAAAAAATGGCCTAAAAAAATCACATAAAAGTAAAACGTTGTCAAAAAAGCCCGGCACGTGTATTAGGGCGCCCTGGCGCCAGCTGAGGGGCCGGGATGCGAAAAAAATTTATATTTTTATTTATATTTTGCATTCTAAAATTAATATACCACTTTTAGGAATTAATACAATAAGCAGCACCATTTTTTGATGATTACTCTATTTTTTATGATTTTTTTATTTTTCGTATTTGAAAAATAAAATAAAATAAAAAAGATGTCAAAAAATTGTGAAATTTTATGAACATGGTCCTTACATTTTTCTGTGCAAGCCTGCAAAAGATAGCCTCAAAAATGACAAAAAAAAAAGTAAAACGCTGTTAAAAAGCCTCCGGCTCGCGCAGTGGGGCGCCGGGGCCAGGTCAGGGGCCGGAATAGTTCATAAATTTACATTTTTTATGTTTTACATTCTAAAATTAATATACGATCTTTTAGAATTAATGCAACAAGCGACACTATTTTTTTATGAATATTCTATTTTTTATAATTTCCTTTATTTTTCGTCTTTAAAAAATAAAATAAAATAAAAAGGACGTCAAAAAACTATGAAATTTTGCAGACACGATCCTTACATTTTTCTGGGCATGACAGCAAAAAATGGCCTAAAAACGACAAAGAAAGTAAAACACTGTCAAAAAGCCCCCGGTCCGTATACTAGGGCGCCCAGGGGCATACTTAGGGGCAGGGATTGGTCAAAAATATATATTTATATCTATGTTTTGCATTCTAAAATTAATATGCAATTTTTAGGAATTAATGAAACAAACGACACCATTTTTTTGATGAATATTCTATTTTTTATGATTTTCTTTATTTTTCATCTTTGAAAAATAAAATAAAATAAAAATGACTTCAAAAAGCTCTGAAATTTTACAGACATGATCCTTACATTTTTTGGACATGACTGCAATAAATGAACTCAAAAAATGAAAAAAAAAAGTAAAATATTGTCAAAAAGCCCAGGACCTGTGTAGTGGACGCCCAGGGCCAGCTCAGGAGCCGGAACGGGTAAAAAATTTACATTGTCATTTATGTTTTGCATTATAAAATTAACATATGATTTCTAGGAATTAATACAATAAGTGGCACTATTGTTTGATGAATACTCTATTTTTTATGATTTTTTTTTACTTTTCATATTTAAAAAATAAAATAAAATAAAAACGATATCAAAAAATTTTGAAATATTTCAGACACAACGCTTACATTTTTCTAGGCATGCAAGAAAAAAATGGCCTCCAAAAATGAGAAAAACAATAAAACGTTGTCAAAAAGCCCCCGACAGCGTAGTGGGGCACCTAGGGGCCGGCTCAGGGGCCATAATGGGTCAAAAATTTACTTTTTTATTTATCTTTTGCATTATAAAATTAATATACAATTTCTAGGAATTAATGAAAGAATGGGAACCATTTTGTGATGAATATTCTATTTTTTTCTAATTTTCTTTGTTTTTCATTTTTTAAAAATAAAATAAAATAAAAATGACCTAAAAAAATGAAATTTTACAGACACGATCCTTACATTTTTCTAGGCATGCCAGAAAAAATGGCCACCAAAAAAGAAAAAAAAGTAAAACACTGTCAAAAACTGCCGGCCCACGCAGTGGGGCGCCCAAAGGCCGGCTCAGGGGCCAGTACGGGTAAAATTTTATATTTTTTGAATGTTTTGCATTCTAAAATTAATATACGATTTTAAGGAATTAATGCAACAAGCGGCACAATTTTTTAATGAATATTAAATTTTTTATGATGTTCTTTATGTTTCATCTTTGAAAAATAAATTAAAATAAAAATGACGTCAAAAAACAATTTAATTTTGCAGAAACAATCCTTTCATTTTTATGGCCATGACTGCAAAAAATGGACTCAAAAAATGACAAAACAAAGTAAAATACTGTCAAAAAGCTCACGGCCCGCGTAGTGTGGCGCCCAGGGCCAACTTAGGAGCTGGGATGGGTCAAAAATTTACATTTTTATTTATGTTTTGCATTTTAAATTTAATATACAATTTTTAGGATTTAATGCAACAAGCGGCACCATTGTTTGATGAATATTATATTTTTTATGATTTTCTTTATTTTTCGTCTTTGAAATATAAAATAAATTAAAAATTACCTTAAAAAACTATGAAATTTTGCAGACACGATCCTTACATTTTTCTGGGCATGACTGCAAAAAACAAAAAAAGACAAAAAAGAAGGTTAACGCTGTCAAAATTCCCTCGACCCACATAGTGGGGTGGCCAGGGGCCAGCTCGGGATGTGTTAAAAATTTATATTTTTATTGATGTTTTGCATTCTAAAATTAATATACGATTTTTAGGGATTAATGCAACAAGTGGCACCATTTTTTGATGAATATTCTATTTTTTATGATTTTCTTTATTTTTAGTCTTTGAAAAATAAAATTAAATAAAAATGATGTCAAAAAACTATGAAATTTTGCATACACGATCCTTACATTTTTTTGGGCATGATTGCAAAAAATAACCACAAAAATGACAAAAAAAGTAAAATGCTGTCAAAAAGCTCATGATTACGCCCAAACGTGTACAAAAACAAGCGGTCAATTGTAGTACAATTTGAACGGTCGATCCCACGAGGAGGTGTTAAATTGAACAAGAAATGACTAGCAAATAAAAAGCATTAGGAAAGTAAGCAATCGAACAAAGAAAAGGAATGAGTGTTTTTGATGATTTTTTGAACAATTTAAAATGGAGAAAATTCAATAATAAAAAGTAGTAAAGCTTTGAGAATCCTCCATATGCTTTGTTCACCTAATTGGATTTTGATTCATAAATTGACTCAATTGAAAGTTTCACATCCCAAACAATCAATCGGAAAATAAATATTTGAAGAACATATGAATTAAAAATGTATTCGAGTAAATAAAATTCTAACGTTTAGAATTAAGAAAAATTATCTTATGAGAAATCTAAGAGCGACAATATACCGTTGGCAATATTGCAGTAAAAGACTACTCATAAAACAATACCTATCAATATATAATATAATGCAACAATCACATAAAAAGAGCTTGACTAGATTTATATGAAAGTTGACAATAAAATATATTGATAAGAGGAAGAAATATGATAAAAGAAAATTATTTACTCAAATGTATAAAACTTACAAACCATTGGAGAATTAAAAATCCAAATAAGTTCACTACACATATAGGATCATCTCTAGCCTCACCTAAATACTCTAGCCTAACTTGCACATAATTCCCATAAAATTCTAAAAAGAAAGTATGAGAATAAGAACAAGAAAATAATAGAAAATGTGTGAGAATTTAGGCTCCTCAAAATTAACCCCCAATCACCTTGACAATGGCCCTATTTATAGAGTTTTTAAAATGCTAAGAAAAACTAGGAAAAATGGACCATCACAAGGCTTAAACGGGTAGAAAAACCATCACAAACGCATCTGGCTGAAGAGTAGGACATGTGTCGTAAGTTCATTCGTGCGCGGGAGAAGACGTGGTGCACAGCTGGACCCACGCGGAGGAAGACTGGACGTGCGCGGGAGAAGAACTCGCGCGGGGAGGGAACGTGCGCGCAAAGCGCGCGTACGCGAGGGAGCAGCTGGACCCCACTGGACGCGTGGCGAGATCTGGCTGGAGGGACACTGGAACGCGGAACCCACGTGGAGAGGAAAGGAAATCCGGGTGACACGCGCGTGGAGGAGACTCGCCCGGGGAGAGGATCCGTGCGCGCCAAGCGCGCGTACGTGTGGGGATAGCTGGGTCCCACGGACCTTGGCAGTGATCGACACGTGGCGGCTGGGATGGGCTCGCGGCTTCTCGACTCGGCTCGGCTAGACGATGGGCTGATGGGCATTGGGCCGAATTGGGCTTTTCTTGGGCTCAACTTTTGGGTTTTGCTTGGTAAACTAGCCCAAATCCAATTGTTTTCTTCAAAAACCTGAAAAATAAAATAAATCCAACTAAAATTAAATCCTCTAAATTTAGGAATATTTTAAATTAAAATCACAAATTTGATAAAATAATTTGACAATTATGAACATTAAAAGTGTAAATTTGTGCACTTATCAGCTCACGACCTGCGTAGTGGGGTGCCCAGGGCCAACTTAGGAGCCGGGATAGGTCAAAAATTTACATTTTTATTTATGTTTTGCATTCTACAATTCATATACAAATTTTAGGAATTAATACAATAAGTGGCACCATTTTTTGATGAAAACTCTATTTTTTATGATTTTCTTTATTTTTCGTATTTCAAAAATAAAATAAAAGAAAAACGATGTCAAAAAATTTTGAAATATTGCAAACATGACCCTTACATTTTTCTAGGCATGTACGAAAAAAATAGCCTCCAAAAATAACAAGAAAAGTCAAACGCTGGGTGCTCAGGCGCCGGCTCAGGGATCGGGATGGGTCAAAAATTTACTTTTTTATTTATATTTTGCATTCTAAACTTAATATACGATTTTTAGGAATTAATACAAGAAGCGGCACCATTTTTTGATGAATATTCACTTTTTTATGATTTTTTTATTTTTTATCTTTGAAAAATAAAATAAAATAAAAATGACGTCAAAAAATAATGAAATTTAACAGATATGATCCTTACATTTGTCTTGGCATGTCAGAAAAAAATAGATAGCAAAAATGACAAAAAAAGTAAAACGCTGTCAAAAAGCCGCCGGCCCACGTAGTGGGGCGCCCTGGGGCCGACTCAGGGGCCGGGATGGGTTAAAAATTTTTATTTTTATTAATGTTTTGCATTCTAAAATTAATATATGATTTTTAGAAATTAATGCAGCAAGCGGCATCATTTTTTGATGAATATAAAATTTTTTATCATTTTCTTTATTTTTCATCTTTGAAAAATATAATAAAATAAAAATGACGTCAAAAAATAATGAAATTTTGCAGAAATAATCCTTACATTTTTCTGGGCATGACTGTAAAAATAGCCTAAAAATCACAAAAAAAGTAAAATACTATCAAAAAGCTCACGGCCCGCGTAGTGTTGCGCCCGGGGCCAACTCAGGAGTCGGGATGGGTCAAAACTTTACATTTTTATTTACGTTTTGCATTCTACAATTAATATACGAACTTTTGGAATTAATACGACAAGTGGCACCATTTTTTTTATTTATACTCTATTTTTTATGATTTTCTTTATTTTTCGTATTTGAAAAATAAAATAAAGTAAAAATGATGTTAAAAAATTTTAAAATATTACAGACACGATGCTTACATTTTTCTAGGCATGCAAGAAAAAAATAGCCTCCAAAATTGACAAAAAAAAAAGAAAAACGCTGGGCCCCCGGCTCACGGGGCGGGAGGGGTCAAAAATTTACTTGTTTCTTTATGTTTTGCATTCTAAACTTAATATACGATTTTCAGGAATTCATGCAAGAAGCGGAACCATTTCTTGATGAATATTCACTTTTTTATGATTTTCTTTATTTTTCCTCTTTGAAAAATCAAATCAAATCAAAATGACGTCAAAAAATAATGAAATTTAACAAACACGATCCTTACAATTGTCTTAGGATGTCAGAAAAAAAAATGGTGAGCAAAAATGTTAAAAAAAAATAACACGCTGTCAAAAAGTTGCTGGCCCACATAGTGGGGCGCCCAGGGGCTGGTACGGGTTAAATATTTATATTTCTATTAATGTTTTTCGTTCCAAAGTTAGTATACGATTTTTAGGAATTAATGCAACAAGCGGCACCATTTCTTGATGAGTATTAAATTTTTTATGATTTTCTTTATGTTTCATCTTTGAAAAATAAAATAAAATAAAAACGACGTCAAAAAATAATGAAAATTTAAAGAAACTATCCTTACATTTTTTGGGCATGACTGCGAAAAATGGCCTCAAAAAATGAAAGAAAAAAGTAAAATACCTTTGAAAAGTTCACGGCCCGCATAGTGTGGCGCCCAGGACCAACTCAGGTGTCGAGATGGGTAACAAATTTACACTTTTATTTAAGTTTTGCATTCTAAAATTAATATACGATTTTTATGAATTAATTCAACAAGTGGCACCATTTTTTGATGAATATTCTATTTTTTATGATTTTCTTTATATTTTGTCTTTAAAAAATAAAATAAAATAAAAACGATATTAAAAAACTATGAAATTTTGCAGACCCGATCCTTACATTTTTTTGGGCATGACTCCAAAAAGTGAACACAAAAAATGACAAAAAAGTAAAATGCTGTCAAAAAGTTCACGGCCCGCGTAGTAGAGCGCCCAGGGCCAGCTCAGGAGCCGGGATGAGTCAAAAATTAAAATTTTTATTTCTGTTTTACATTCGAAAATTAATATACGGTTTTTAGGAATTAATGCAAGAAGTGGCTCCATTTTTTTACGAATACTATATTTTTTATGATTGTCTTTATTTTTCGTATTTGAAAAATAAAATAAAATAAAATGGATGTTAAAAAAATTTGAAATATTTAACACACGATGCTTATATTTTTCTAGGCATCGAAGAAAAAAATGGCTTCCAAAAATGACAAAAAAGTAAAACGCTGTCAACAAGTCCCCGACCCGCGTAGTGGCGCGCCCAGGGGCTAGCTCTAGAGCCGAGATGGGTCAAAAATGTACATTTTTATTTATGTTTTCCATTCTAAAATTAATATATGATTTTTAAGGGATTAATGCAACAAGCGGCACCATGTTTTGATTAATATTCTACTTTTTATGATTTTCTTTATTTTTCATCTTTAAAAACTATAATAAAATAAAAAGGATGTCAAAATATAATAAAATTTTGCAGATACGATCTTTACACTTTTCTAGGCATGCTAGAAAAGAAGGCCTAAAAAAATGTTAAAAAAGTAAAACACTGTCAAAAAGTCCCCGGCTCGTGTAGCAGGGCGCCCAGATGCCAGCTCAGGCGCCGAGAGGGTTCAAACATTTTTATTTATATTTTATATTCCAAAATTAATATATGAATTTTAGGAATTAATGCAACAAGTGACACCATTTTTTGATGAATATTCTATTTTTTATGATTTTCTTTATTTTTCATCTTTAAAAAATATAATAAAATAAAAACGATGTTAAAAAATAATGTAATTTTGAAGACACGATCCTTAAGTTTTTCTAGGCATGCCAGAAAAACCTGCCCTAAAAAAATGACAAAAAAAGTAAAACGCTGTGAAAAAGCCCCCATCCCGCATATTGGGGCGCCCAGGGGCCAGCTCAGGTGCCTGGATGAGTCAAAAATTTATATTTTTATATATGTTTTGAGTTCTACAATTGATATATGATTTTTAGGAATTAATACAAAAAGTGACACCATTTTTTTTATGAATATTCTATTTTTTATGATTTTATTTATTTTTTGTCTTTAAAAAATATAATAACATATAAACGACGTAAAAAAATAATGACATTTTGCAAACACGATCTTTACATTTTTCTAGCCATGCTAGGAGAAAAATGCCTCAAAAAATGATAAAAAGAAAAAGTAAAACGTTGTTAAAAAACCCCCGGCCCGTGTTGTAGGGCGCCCAGGGGTCAGCTCAGGGGCTGAGAAGGGTAAAAAATTTATATTTTTATTTATATTTTGCATTCTAAAATTTATATATAATTTTTAGGAATTAATGCAACAAGCGGCATTATTTTTTTATGAATATTCTATTTTTTATGATTTTCTATATTTTTCGTCTTTAAAAAATATAATAAAATAAAAATGACGTAAAAAAATAATGAAATTTTCTAGACACAATCCTCACCTTTTTCTAGGCATGCCAGATGAAAATCCATTTCGAACCAAAATAGGGTTTTTAAATATGAAAATCCGAGATTCAAGAGAGGTTTTTTTTCAGAGATCTTACCTCAAATCCTTCTCTTGATGTTGAAAACAGTTTGAAATTCCTCTTTGGTTCGAGATCCGGTTGATTTTGAAGCAAAACGGGAGAGAGAGAGTATGAGAAAATGAGAGGGTGAAAGAGTGAAAGAGAGAGAGAGTGCACGAGAAGGAAAAAGGAGAGGAAAGAAAAGAAAAGAAAAGAAAAGGAAAAAGAAAAAGGAAAATAAGTGTCCAAGTATTTTAAAATGACAGTCCAGAAATGTGCCCATATAAACTTCTGGGTAAAAATGTAAATACTGAAAATAGTTAAATACCTCAGAATTATTTAAATTTACACGTCAGGAACATTTATTAATTAATAACCAATTAATTAAATCAGATTAAGCACATTAATAAATCTCAATTATCTTAATTAATCTCATTTAATTCTTCGGGACGTTACAACTCTATCCCCCTTAAGGAATTTCATCCTCGAAATTAGAGCTTACCTCAAAGTGCAAATAGATGTGGATAACACTCCTGCATCGTTGTTTCAAGCTCCCATGTCGCTTCCTCAACTCCATGGTGCTGCCACAACACTTTCACTAGTGGAATCTCACGATGACGCAGCCTCTTCAACTTCCGATCAAGAATCTGAACGGGTGCCTCCTTGTACGTCACGTCATACCATTGTACCACCGCTTCCGGCACAAGTTGACATTTCTGTAGCATGGAGACATGGAACACGTCATGTACATGAGATAACTCAGGTGGTAAGGCAAGACGATACGCCACAACTCTAACTCGTTGCACGATCGGGAATGGTCCAACGTACCTTGGCCCAAGCTTCCCTTTCACCCCAAAATGTACAACTCCTTTGCATGGGAAAACCTTTAACAGAACAAAGTCGCCTTCCTGGAATTCCAAGGGTCTACGCCTCCTGTCAGCATAGCTCTTCTGACGACTTTAAGCACTTAACAATCGCTCTCGAATCATAGCTATCTTCTCATTATTCTCTTGAATAACCTCTGGTACAGTAGTGAGTCGATCCTCTGGTTCCAACCAACACACAGGTAACCTACAAGGATGACCATAGAGAGCTTCAAACGGTGCCATACCGATACTGGCCTGATAACTGTTGTTGTAAGCAAACTCAGCAAGGTGAAGATATTTCTTCCAGTTTCCACCAAAATCCAGAATACAAGCACGAAGCATATCCTCCAGAATCTGAATAACTCTTTCAGATTGCCCATCCGTTTGAGGATGAAATGCTGTTCTGAAGTTCAATTTTGTTCCCATGGCTTCCTGGAAACTTTTCCAATACCCCGCATTAAAACGTGTGTCGCGGTCGGACGTAATAGATAACGACACTTCGTGGAGTCTCATGACATGCTCCGGGTACAATTCTGCCATAACCTTCTGAGAATACGTCGCACGAAACGGTATGAAATGCGCAGATTTTGTCAACCCTTCCACCACCACCCAGATGGCATCGTGCCTGTGCTCAGTCCTCAGTAGTCCCATCAGAAAGTCCATCGTGATGTGCTCCCATTTCCATCCCGGAACAGGTAAAGATTGTAACTCTCCTATTGGCTTCTGGTGCTCAGCCTTAATTCGGAGACAAGTTACACATTCTGAGACGTACTCACGAACGTCTTTCTTCATACCTCTCCACCAGTACTGTCTCTTCAGATCCTGATACATCTTGGTGCTTCTAGGATGAATAGCGTACTGCGATTTATGGGCCTCATGCAGACTCATCTTCTTAATCTCGTCCACTTTAGGAACAGCTCAGGGGCCGCGATGGGTCAAAAATTTACATTTTTATTGATTTTTTGCATTCTAAAATTAATATATAATTTTTAGGAATTAATACAACAAGTCGTACCATTTTTTGATGAATATTCTATTTTTTATGATTTTCTTCATTTTTTGTCTTTAAAAATATAATAAAATAAAAACGACGTAAAAAAATAATGAAAATTTGCACACACGATCCTTACATTTTTCTAGGCATGCTAGAAAAAATGGCATCATCAAATGACAAAAAAAGTAAAACACCGTCAAAAAGCTCGCAGCCCGCGTAGTGGGGTGCCCAGGGGCCAGCTCAGGGGCCGTCATCGGTCAAAAACTTTCATTTTTATTTATATCTTGCATTTTAAAATTAATATATGATTTTTAGGAATTAATGCAACAACCGGCACCATTTTTTCGTGAATATTCTATTCTTTATGTTTTTCTTTATTTTTCGTCTTTAAAAAATATAATAAAATAAAAATGACATTAATTAATAATGAAATTTTTTGTTAGGAATTAATGCAACAAGCGGCACCATTTTTTGGTGAATATTCTATTTTTTATGATTTTCTTCATTTTGCGTCTTTAAAAAATATAATAAAATTAAAACGACGTCAAAAAATATTGAAATTTTGCAGACACGATCCTTACATTTTTCTAGTCATGCCAGAAGTAAATGGCCTCAAAAAATGACAAAAAAAAGGAAAAAAATCGTCAAGAAACCCTCAACCTGCTAAGTGAGGCGCCCCGGGGCTAGCTCAGGGGCCGTGATGGGTCAAAAACTTACATTTTTATTTATATTTTGCATTCTAAAATTAAAATATGATTTTTAGGAATTAATGCACCAACCAGCACCATTTTTTTATGAATATTCTATTTTTTATGATTTTTTTTATTTTTCGTCTTTAAAAAATATAATAAAATACAAACTACGTCAATTAATAACAAAATTTTGTAGACACGATCCCTACATTTATCTAGGCATGCCAAAAAATGTGGCCGCAAAAAATGACAAAGAAAAAGTAAAACACTGTCAAAAAGCCTCCGGCGCGCGTAGCGGGGCGCCAAGGCGCCAGCTCCAGGGCCGGCATGGGTCAAAAATTTACATTTTATTGATGTTTTGCATTCTAAAATTAATATATAATTTTTAAGAATTAATGCAACAAGCGGCACCATTTTTTATGAATATTCTCTTTTTGATGATTTTCTTTATTTTTTATCTTTAAAAAATAAAATAAAATAAAAAAGCCGTAAAAGAATTGTGAAAATCTATAGACACGATCCTCACCTTTTTCTAGGCATTCCAGAAAATATAGCCTGAAAAAATGGCAAAAAAATGTAAAACGCCGTCAAATAGCCCCCGGCCCGCATAGTGGGGCGCCTAATGGCTAGCACAGTAGCCGGGATGGGTCAAAAATTTACAATTTTATTTATCTTTCACATTCTAAACTTAATATATGATTTTTAGGAATTAATGCAACTAGCAACACCATTTTTTTTATGAATATTCTATTTTTTATGATTTTATTTATTTTTCATCTTTAAAAAATATAATAAAATAAAAACAACGTCAAAAAATAATAAAATTTTGCAGACACGATCCTTAAATTTTTCTAGGCATGCCAGAACAAAATGGCCTAAAAATAACAAAAAAAAAGTGAAACGCTGCCAAAAGGCTCCCGGACCACATAATAGGGTGCCCAGGGGCCAACTCAGGGGCCGAGATGGATCACAAATTTATATTTTTATTTATGTTTTACATTCTAAAATTAATATATGATGTTTATGAATTAATGCAATAAGCGGTACATTTTTTTTATGAGTATTTCATTTTTTATGATTTTCTTCATTTTTGTATTTAATAAATAAAATAAAATAAATACGACGTCAAGAAATTATGAAATTATGCTAACACAATCCTTACATTTTTCTACGCATGCTAAAAAATGGCCACAAAAAAGGAAAGCAAAAATAAAACGCTGTCAAAAAGTCCCCGGCCCGCGTACTAGGGTCCCCCGGGCCAGCTCAGAGGCCGTGATGGGTCAAAAATTTACATTTTTATTTATATTTTGTATTCCAATATTAATATATCATTTCTAGGAATTAATGCAATAACCGGCACCATTTTTTCATGAATATTCTATTTTTTATGATTTTCTTTATTTCTCATCTTTAAAAAATATAATAAAATAAAAATGATGTCAAAAGATAATGAAATTTTGTAGAACCGATCTTTATATTTTTCTGGGCATGCTAGAAAAAATGGCCGCAAAAAATGACAAAAAGGTAAAACGCTGTCAAAAAGCCTTCAGCGCACGTAGTGGGGCGCCAAGGTGCCATCTCAGGGGCCGGGATGGGTCAACAATTTTCATTTTTATTGATGTTTTACATTCTAAAATTAATATATGATTTTTAGGAATTAAGGCAACAAGCGGCACCATTTTTTGATGAATATTCTATATTTTATGATTTTCTTTATTTGTTGTCTTTAAAAAATATATTAAAATAAAAACGACGTCAAAAAATAACAAAGCTTTGCAGACATAATCCTGACATTGTTCTAGGAATGCCATAAACAAAATGGCCTCAAAGACAAAAAAAAAAAAAAAATGTTGTCAAAAAGCCCCCGGCCCACGTAGTGGGGCGCCCAGGGGTCAGCTCTGGGGCCGGGATGGGTAAAAATTTACATTTTTATTTATGTTTTGCGTTCTAAAATTAATATATGATTTTTAGGAATTAATGCAACAAGCGGCACCATTTTTTTTTAATATTCTATTTTTTTTTATTTTCTTTATTTTTGTCTTTAAAAAATCTAATAAAATAAATAAGACGTAAAAAAATAATGAAATTTTGGAGACACGATCCTTATATTTTTCTAGCATGCCAGAAAAAATGGCCTAAAAATAACCAAAAAAAGTGAAACGTTGTCAAAAAGCCCCCGGCCCATGTAGTAGGATGCACAGGGGCCAGCTCAGGGGCTGGAATGGGTCAAAAAGTTATATTTTTATTTATGTTTTGTATTCTAAAATTAATATATGATTTTTAGGAATTAATGCAACAATCCGCACCTTTCTTTGATGAATGTTCTATTTTTTATGATTTTCTTTATTTTTGTCTTTAAAAAATATATTAAAATAAAAACGACGTCAAAAAATAATGAAATCATGCAGGCATGATCCTTATATTTTTCTAGGCATGCTAAAAAAATAGCCTCAAAAAATGACAAAAAAAGTAAAACGCTATCAAAAATCCCCCGACTCGCGTAGTGGCTTACCCCGAGGCTAGCTCAAGGGCTGTGATGGTTCAAAAATTTATAGTTTTCTTCATATTTTACATTCTAAAATTAATATATGATTTTCAGAAACTAATGCAACAACCGGCACCATTTTTTGATGAATATTCTGTTTTTGATGATTTTCTTTATTTTTCGTATTTCAAAAATAGAATAAAATAAAAACGACGTCAAAAAATAATGAAATCATGTAGACAAGATCCTTATATTTTTCTAGGCATGCTAAAAAAATGGCCTAAAAAAATGACAAAAAAAAAAGTAAAACACTGTCAAAAATCCCCTGGCTCGCGTAGTGGCTTGCCCCGAGGCTAGCTCAACAGTCGTGATGGTTCAAAAATTTATATTTTTATTCATATTTTGCATTCTAAAATTTATATATGATTTTTAGAAATTAATGCAACAACTGGCACCATTTTTTGATGAATATTCTATTTTTTATAATTTTTTATATTTTTTGTCTTTAAAAAATATTATAAAATAAAAACAAAGTCAAAAAATAATGAAATTATGCAGACACGATCCTTACATTTTTCTACGCATGCTAAAAAATGGCATCAAAAAGGGCAAAAAAAAGTAAAACACTGTCCAAAAGCCCTCGGCGCACGTAGTGGGTTGCCCCGGGGCCAGCTTAGTGGCCGTGATGGGTCGAAAATTTATATTTTTATTTGTATTTTGCATTCCAAAATTAATATATACTTTTTAGGAATTAACGCATCAACTGGCACCATTTTTTCATAAATGTTCTATTTTTTATGGTTTTCTTTATTTCTCATCTTTAAAAAATATAATAAAATAAAAACGTTGTGAAAAAATAATGAAATTTTACATAACCAATCCTTACATTTTTCTAGGCATACCAGAAAAAAATTACCACAAACAATGACAAAGAAAGTAAAATGCTGTCAAAAAACCTCCGGCACGCGTAGTGGGGCGCCAAGGTTCTAGCTCAGGGGCCGGGATGGGTCAAAAATTTTCATTTTTATTCATGTTTTACATTCTAAAATTAATATTTGATTTTTAGGAATAAATGCAACAAGCGACACCATTTTTTGATGAATATTCAAATTTTTATAATTTTCTTTATTTTTTGTCTTCAAAAAATATATTAAAATAAAAACGACGTCAAAAAATTAAAAAAAAAACTTTGTAGATATGATCCTGACATTTTTCTAGGAATGCTAAAAAAAATGGCCTCAAAGACAAAAAAAAAGTAAAACGCTGTCAAAAAGCGCCCAGCCCACGTAGTGGGGCGCCCAGGGGCCAACTCAGCGGCCGGGATGGGTCAAAATTTACATTTTTATTTATGTTTTACATTCTAAAATTAATATATAATTTTTAGAAATTAATGCAACAAGCGGCACCATTTTTTGAGGAATGTTCTATTTTTTATGATTTTCTGTATTTTTTGTCTTTAAAAAATGACGTCAAAAAATATTGAAATTTCTCAGACACAATCCTTACATTTTTCTAGGAATGCCAGAAACAAAATGGCCTCAAAGACAAAAAAACGTAAAATGCTGTCAAAAAGCCCCCGGCCCACATAGTGGGACGCCCAGGGGCTAGCTCAAGGGCCGGGATGGAAATTTACATTTTTATTTATTTTTTGCGTTCTAAAATTAATATATGATTTTTAGAGATTAATGCAATAAGCGAAACCATTTTTTGATGAATATTCTATTTTTTATGATTTTCTTTATTTTTTGTCTTTAAAGAATATAATAAAATAAGAATGACGTCAAAAAATAATGAAATTTCTCAGACACGATCCTTACATTTTTCTAGGAATGCCAAAAAAATGGCCTCAAACACAAAAAAAAAATAAAATAAAACGCTGTCCAAAAGCCCCCGGCCCACATAGTGGGACGCCCAGGGGCCAGCTCAAGGGCCGGGATGGGTCAAAATTTACATTTTTATTTATGTTTTGCGTTCTAAAATTAATATATGATTTTTAAGAATTAATGCAACAAGCGGCACCATTTTTTGATAAATATTCTATATTTTTTTATTTTCTTTATTTTTCATTTTTAAAAAATGTAATAAAATAAATACAACTTTAAAAAATAATGAAATTTTGAAGACACAATGCTTATATTTTTCTAGGCATGCCAAAAAAAATGCCCAAAAATAACCAAAAAATGTAAAACGCTATCAAAAAGTCCACGACCCACGTAGTAGGGTGCCCAGGGGCCAACTCAAGGGCTGAGATTGGTCAAAAATTCATATTTTCATTTATGTTTTTTATTCTAAAATTATTATATGATTTTTAAGAATTAATGCAACAAGGGGCACCTTTTTTGATGAATATTCTATTTTTTATGATTTTCTTTTTTTTCGTATTTACAAAATATAATCAAATAAAAATGAAATCAAAAAATAATGAAATTATGTAGACACAATCCTTACATTTTACTAGGCATGCTAAAAAAAATGGTCACAAAAAATGACAAAAAAATAAAACGCGGTCAAAAAGCCCCCGGCCTGCGTAGTGAGGTGCCACGGGGCCAGCTAAGGGGCCATGATGGGTCAAAAATTTACATTTTTTTCATATTTTGCATTGTAAAATTAATATATGATTTTTAGGAATTAATGCAACAACCGGAACCATTTTTGATGAATATTCTATTTTATATGATTTTCTTTATTTTTTGTCTTTAAAAAATGTAATAAAATAAAAACGACGTCAAACAATAACAAAATTTTACAGACACGATCCTTACATTTTTCTAAAAATGCCAGAAAAAAATGGCTTAAAAAATAACAAAAAAAAAGTGAAACGCTGTCAAAAAGCTCCCCACCACGCAATACGGGTGTCCAGGGCCTAGCTCAGGGGCCGAGATGGGTAAAAAATTTATATTTTTATTTATATTTTGTATTTTAAAATTAATATATGATTTTTAGAAATTAACGCAACAAGTGGCGCCCTTTTTTATGAGTATTCCATTTTTTATGATTTTCTTTATTTTTCATATTTAAAAAATATAATAAAAAATGACGTCAAAAAATAATGAAATTATGCATACACGATCCATACATTTTTCTACGCATGCTAAAAAATGGCGTAAAAAGGACAAACAAAAGTAAAACGCTGTCCAAAAGCCACCGACCCGCGTAGTAGGGTGCCCCGGGGCCAACTCAGTGGTAGTGATAAATTTTTATATATATTTTGCGTTCCAAAATTAATATAACCATTTTAGGAATTAATGCAACAACCGGCACATTTTTCCATGAATATTCTATTTTTTATGATTTTCTTTATTTCTCAACTTTAAAAAATATAATAAAATAAAAATGATTTCAAAACATAATGAAATTTAGCAGAACTGATCCTTACATTTTTCTAGTGATGCGAGAAAAAAATGGCCGCAAAAAATGACAAAAAAAAAATAAAACGTTGTCAAAAAGCCTCCGCCGCGCGTAGCGGGGCGCCAATGGGCCTGCTCAGGGGCCGGGATGGGTCAAAAATTTACATTTTTATTGATATTTTGCATTCTAAAATTAATATATGATTTTTAGGAATTAATGCAACAACCGGCACCATTTTTTGATGAATATTCTATTTTTTATGAATTTCATTATTTTTCATCTTTAAAAAATATAATAAAAGAAAAATGACCTCAATTAATAACAAAATTTTGCAGACACGATCCCTACATTTATCAAGGCATGTCAGAAAAAAAAATGGCCGCAAAAAATGGCAAAAAAAGTAAAACACTGTCAAAAAGCCTCCGGTGCGCGTAGCAGGGCGCCAAGGCGCCAGCTCAGGGGCCGGCATGGGTCAAAAATTTACATTTTATTGATGTTTTACATTCTAAAATTAACATATGATTTTTAGGAATTAATGCAACAAGCGGCACCATTTTTTATGAATATTCTCTTTTTTATGATTTTCTTTATTTTTGTATTTAAAAAATAAAATAAAATAGCCGTAAAAGAATTGTGAAAATTTGTAGACAGTGTCCTTACCTTTTTCTAGGCATTCCAGAAGAAAATGGCCTAAAAATGACAAAAACAGTAAAACGATGTCAAATAGCCCCCGGCCCACGTAGTGGGGAGCCCAAGGGGCCAACTCAGTAGCCGGGATGGGTAAAAAATTTACATTTTTATTTATCTTTTGCATTCTAAAATTAATATATGATTTTTAAGAATTAATGCAATAACCGGCACCATTTTTTGATGAATATTCTTTTTTTTATGATTTTCTTTATTTTTCGTCATTAAAAAATATAATAAAATAAACTTGACGTCAAAAAATAATGATAACTTGCAGAAATGATCCTTACATTTTTCTAGGCATGCCAGAAAAAACTGTCCTGAGAAAATGACAAAAAAAGTAAAACGCTATCAAAAAGTCCCTGGCCCGCGCAGTGCGCCTAGGGGCTAGCTTAGGGGGCAGGATGGGTCAAAAATTTACATTTTCATTGATGTTTTACATTCTAAAAGTAATATATTATTTTTAAGAATTAATGCAACAAACGGCACTATTTTTTTATGAATATTCTATTTTTTATGATTTTCTTTATTTTTTGTCTTTAAAAAATATAATAAAATAAAAACGACGTCAAAAAATAATGAAATTTTGGAGATATGGTCCTTACATTTTTCTAGGCATGTCAAAAAAATTGCCTAAAAGACAAAAAAACAAAGTAAAACGCGGTCTAAAAGCCCCCGGCCCGCGTAGTAGGGCGCCGAGGGGCTAGCTCAGGGGCTGAGATTGGTCAAAATTTACGTTTTTATTTATGTTTCGCGTTCTAAAATGAATATATTATTTTTAGGAATTAATGCAACAAGCAGCACCATTTTTTTATGAATATTGTATTTTTTATGATTTTCTTTATTTTTCGTCTTTAAAAAATATAATAAAATAAAAACAACGTCAAAAAAAATAAAATTTTGCATACATAATCCTTACATTTTTCTAGGCATGCCATAAAAAAATGGCCTTAAAAAATTCTGATTCTGCAGAGTTGGCTCACTTGTCCGCAATTTTCAACAACTCACAGGACAGAAGAACAAAGTTTGGGCCACCATGTTTTGAGGAGCTCCCAACGGAAGGAGAAAAACTGAAATCACCCATCGAGGAGGCTCCAAAAGTCAAGCTAGCCTAACTACCTGAGGACTTAAAACATGCGTTCTTGGGAGATGAAGGCACATTCCCAATCATCATCTCATCAAAACTCGATGCATTGCAAGAACAACGATTATTTGACATGCTAAAAGAGCGCAATTTCAAGATCAAGGTAAAAATGAAAGCGGCTCATGACAAGCAGATCCTGAGGAAGAATTTTGAGCCGAATCAACGGGTTCATCTCTATGATTCTTGTTTGCATCTCCACCCCAGTAAGTTGAGGTCACGGTGGACTGGCCCGTTCGTAGTGAAACGCATTTTTCCCAATGGTACTGTCGAGGTTGAGGACCCGACCGATGGGAGAATCTTCAAAGTAAATGGCCAGCGTCTGAAGAATTACTTAGAGCGGGTGAACCAGGTTGAAGAGATCATTCTCGACGACCCCGTTTACCAGCCCTGAGTAGTTTACTCATATCCCCTATACCATATTTTAATTTTTTGTTTTCTTTGCTTCCTTTTACATTTTTTTTATATGTGTTTTTAGAGAATCATATCAGGAAGCTCAAGCTGTGCTCATATGTGGAATACTCATCGTCCAGGTGTCTTCTTTCTCTATATTTCTATAATTTTTTATACTGATGATACTGTCTTATTTTGGTTGGGGTGGTGAGCATATTCATGCGTAAGAACAATTTTTTTCATGATGATATTTGGGTTAAAAGTTTTGCGAAATTATCTGAGTATGATTTCAAAATGTTTGGTTTGAGTTGATTTTCGCTGTCTTGGTTACTAGGAAATGATTTTCAGAGTTTCTTTTTGCACGTGCTAAATCTTGTGGTAAGATGGATGTTAATGCATGTCAGCTGAGAAAATTCTCGAGTTTACGTGCTTGATTTTTGGTGAGTTAAGAGAGTTGAGAAAATGACTTTTGAACCTTCATTGATCTTTTGAGCTGGTAAAATCACTGTTAGAACATCATTACATGGTTAGTGGTATGCTTAGTGCATATGCTTGAGGGATGAATTTTGGGTTAGATAGGAATGATCTTATATAATAGAGCCTCATTTCTTAGTCATCAAAAAAAAATTAAGGAAGAGCAACATTTCACAGATCTTGTAGTTTGGTGTTAATCACATTTGATGATATATAGTTGTTTGTCAAAAGAACACCTTTCTACATTCACTTCATTATTGCAAGTTGTCTCTTGCCAAAAACAAAGAAAAAAAAGAGTAATTTATTTTCCTATGCATTTTTTTTGGCTCTTTGTTCATTTCTGTAAATTTCTATTTGACCTGAATGAAATCCCAAAAGCTAGTTTGTGGTAAGAATGGTGGAATGTTCTAGTAGTTGATTAACCTATCTTTTGGTCAATGTCCGTTTGACTGTTCGTCCTAAATGTTACCTTCCTCACACTGAGCGATGATTGTTCCATTTCTAACTCCATGAGATAAAACCTTTGCACTAAAATATTTCTAACACCCGTGAGATCAATGGAGTTGAGACTTCTACTTGGTGAATTTTTCAAAGCTGTATGTGTTATGGTCAGTGGTAAGAAGGTTATAGATTGGAGCACACACACGACTCTGGAGTTATGACTGAAATAATCTTGATATTATCTTTTGACTTCTTACTGATAGTTTGTTTGAAATACTCAGGTGACTAAGCTAGTTGAGACTCAGATTCTCATTATGACATGATTTCTCTTGCACTTGGATTGCTAGAGACTAACAATAAGCTGGTTGGGGGTTGTGATAAGTGCATGAAAATGCACCCTAAATACTGCTTTTGATTTATATAATATTAAAATATTTAAGCTTTAATTAAACAATTCCATAATTTTTTTTCATAATATTTCAATTGGAATTTGTCTAGTTGTTGCTTAATTATTTGCAGATAAAAAACAGTGTAAAAAGCTACACAAAAAGAAGCCATGAAAACCATGTTTTTAGCCACCCTAAGTCAACCAAGCCGAGCCATATAGAGACAGAGCTGCGTCAGCCGAGTCAAAGCCACAAGTTGATTTTCGCGTAGGCCCCACCCTTCCCGCGTTCCCCACTCCACTTCACGCGCGTCACCTACACGCAAGACTCCCAGGAAGCGCATCCCACACACGCGTGATCTCCAGCTCGTTCCAAACTAAGCTCGCATGGGTCCTACACCTGTTCAATCCAGTTGACCGCCCACTCTTCGTGCGCCAGCTGTCCAGCGTGGGTCTCACGTCTGCTCAAGCCAGCCTGCGTCTCTCCTCTGCGCGCGCCAGTTGTCCTAGCGACAGCTTTCTGCTAATCATTCAACCAATCTATGTGCACCACTTGTCCCAACGGGACCCCAATGTTAGCCAGCATTCCTACTCTCTAACCAGTGCAAGCACACGCCAACCACTCCGAGTGCGACACGTGGCGAGTTGACTCCTTATTTCCAATCGCATTGTGACACGTGTCTTCTATGGTGCTTAGTCTAAATTTCTCTTTCAAAATCAGAGCAAATGGGCAGATTTCTTCCCCAAATTATTTATATGATTTCTCCAAATTCATGTGTAATTTTATTTTATTTCCTTTTCTTTTGTAATTTTCTATTTTTATTATTTATTTCCTTATTTGACAGGCATCCTCTGAACACTATAAATAGAGGGGTTAGCCTAAGATTTTTGTAAGCTTTTGATATTCAGTTTTCTGTTGTCTTGCTGTCAGTCTAATATTTTCTCTCTAGAACTTGTGAGAATGTTTTACAAGCTAGGCTAGAGTTCTTTTGGTGAGGTTAGAGATGAACTTTTGTTAGTGACCTAATTTGAGTTTGATTTCTTGTGTTGTAAAGTTCAACATCCGAATGAATTAAATCTCATTTATCTTTTATTTACTTTTCAAAATATTGTGTGTCAACTTTTATATAAGTTCAGTCACGCTTTTCTTATGTAATTATGTCACGTATTGTTTTGTTATTCAAATTATTTTACAAATTATCTTTTACTGCAATATTGTCAAATTGATATATTGTCAATTTTAGATAACTTGTAATGATAATATTTTCAGAGTCAACATAGAAATTTAATTTATTCAATCATTTTATTTTGTGAATCATTTTACTACTCAATTTCCTTCATATACATTTTCTCTTTTTCATTTTATTTGCAACAAAAATCTCTAAAACTCTAATTTTTCTTTAATTCACTTGTTATTTATTTTTCTCTAACGCTCTTATTTTATTAATCTTTCTTGTTTATTTTGTTACATCTCTGTGGATATGACAACCCTTCTGTGCTATAATTGACCACTTGTGAACATCACTTTTGGGCGTGAATAAGCTCCCAGGGGCAAGCTCAAGGACCGGGATGGGTCAAAAATTTATATTCTTATTTATGTTTTGCATTCTGAAATTAATATATGATTTTTAGGAATTAATGCAACAAGCGGCATCATTTTTTGATGAATATTCTATTTTTTATGATTTTCTTTATTTTCCACGTTGAAAAAATATAATAAAATAAAAATGACATCAAAAAATAATGAAAGTTCGCAGACATAATCCTTACATTTTTTTAGGCATGCCACAAAAAATGACAAAAAAAGTAAAACGCTGCCAAAAAGCCCCCGACCCGCGCTGAGAGGAGCCCAGGGGCCAGTTCACGGGCCGGAATATGTCAAAAATTTATATTTTTATTTATGTTTTGCAATCTAAAATTAATATACGATTTTCTGGCATTAATCGAACAAGCGGCACCATTTTTTATGAATATTCTATTTTTTATGATTTTCTTTAATTTTTTTGTCTTTAAAAAATATAATAAAATAAAACCAACTTTGAAAAATAATGAAATTTTCCAGACATGATCCTTACATTGCTCTACGCATGCTAGGAAAAAAATGGCCTTAAAATAACAAAAAACAATAAAATGCCGTCAAAAAGTCCTCAGCCCGCGTAGTGGGGCGCCCAGGGGCCAGCTCAGAGGCCGGGATTGGTCAAAAATTTATATTTTTACTTATGTTTTGCCTTCTAAAATTAACATATGGTTCTTAGGAATTAATGGAACAAGCGGCACTATTGTCTGATGAATATTCTATATTTTATGGTTTTATTTATTTTTCCTCTTTAAAAAATATAATAAAATAAAAACGACATAAAAAAATAATGAAATTTTACATACACAATCCTTACATTTTTCTAGGCATGCCAGAAAAAAGAAGCCTAAAAAAATGACAAGAAAATATAAAACGCTGTCAAAAAGCCTGCGGCCAGTGCCGTGGGGCGCAATGAGCCAACTCAGGGGCCGGGATGGGTGAAAATTTTATATTTTTATTTACGTTTTGCAATCTAAAATTAATATTTAATTTTTAGGAATTAATGCAACAAGTGGCACCATTTTTTGTTGAATATTTTATTTTTTATCATTTTCTTTATTTTTTGTATTTAAAAAATGTAATAAAATAAAAACGACGTAAAAAAATAATGAAATTTTGTAGACACAATCCCTACATTATTCAAGGCATGTTAGAAAAAAAAATGGCGGAAAAGTAAAATGCTGTCAAAAACCCTCGCCCCGCGTAGTGGGGCGACCAGAGGCCCGCTCAGGGGCCATGATGGGTCAAAAATATACATTTTTATTTATCTTTTACATTTTAAAATTAGTATATGATTCTTATGAATTAAGGCAACAAGCGGCACTATTTTTTGATGAATATTTTATTTTTTATGATTTTCATTATTTTTCGTCTTTAAAAAAATATAATAAAATAAAAACAACGTCAAAAAATAATGAAATTTTACAGACACGATCCTTACATTTTTCTAGGCATGTCAGAAAGAAATGGCCTCAAAAAATGACAAAAAAAGTAAAACACTGCCAAAAAGCTCCCGGCCCGCGTAGTGGGGCACCTAGGGACCAGCTCACGGGCCGAGATGGGTCAAAAATTTATATTTTTATTTATCTTTTACATTATAAAATTAGTGTATGATTTTTTGGAGTTAATGCAACAAGAAGCACCATTTTTTTATGGATATTCTATTTTTTATGATTTTCTTTATTTTTTATATTAAAAAATATAATAAAATAAAAATGACGTAAAAAAATAATGATATTTTACAGACACGATCGTTACATTTTTCTAGGCGTGCCAGAAAAAAATGGCCTCAAAGACAAAAATATATAAAACGCTGTCAAAAAGTCCCCGGCACGCGTAGTGGAGCGCCTGAAGGCCAGCACAGAGGCCGGGATCGGTCAAAAATTTACATTTTAATTTATGTTTTGAATTCTAAAATTAATGTATGATTTTTTGGAATTAAGGTAACAAGCGGCACCATTTTTTGATTAATATCCTATTTTTTATGATTTTCTTTATTTTTCGTCTTTAAAAAATATAATAAAATAAAAACGACATAAAAAATGAAATTTTGCATACACGATCGTTATATATTTCTGGGCATGCCAGAAAAAAAAATGGCCTAAAAATGACAAAAAAAGAGTAAAACGCTGTCAAAAAGTCACCGCCCCGCGTAGTGGGGCGCCTAAGGGCTAGTTCCAGGGCCGGGATGCCTCAAAAATTGACATTTTTATTTATGTTTTGCATTCTAAAATTAATAGATGATTTTTAGGAATTAATGCAATAAACAACACCATTTTTTGATGAATATTCTATTTTTTATTATTTACTTTATTTTTCGTCCTTAAAAAATATAATAAAATAAAAACGAAGTCAAAAAATAATTGAATTTTGTAGACACAATCCTTACATTTATATAGGTAATTCACAAAAAATGTCCTCAAAAAATGACCAAAGAAAATAAAATGCTGTTAAAAAGTCCTCGGCCCGCGTAGTGGGGCACCCATGGGCCGGCTCAGGGGCCGAGATTGGTCAAAAATTTACACTTTTATTTATGTTCTGCACGCTAAAATTAATATATGATTTTTAAGAATTAATGCAACAAGTGGCACCATTTTTTGATGAATATTATTTTTTATTATTTTTTATATTTTTCATTTTTAAAAAATATAAGAAAATAAAAACGACGCGAAAAAATAATTAAATTTTACATACACTATCCTTAAATATTTTTAGGCACGCAAGAAAAAATGGCCTTAAAAATGACAAAAAAAGTAAAACACTGTCAAAACGCCCTCGGCCCGCATAGTGGGGCGCCCAGGGGCAAGCTCAAGGGCCGGGACGGGTAAAAAATTTACATTTTTATTAATGTTTTGCATTCTAAAATTATTATATGATTTGTAGGAATAAATGCAATAATCGGTACCATTTTTTGATGAATATAAAAAAAAAGTAAAACGTTGTCAAAAAGCCCCCGCCCCACTACGTGGGGCGCCCAGGGGCCAGCAGCCAGCTCAGCGGTCGGAAGAGGTTAAAGATATAGTTTTTATTTATGTTTTACATTTTAAAATTAATATATGACTTTTAGAAATTAATGCAATAAGCGTCACCATTTTTTTATGAATATTCTATTTTTCATGATTTTGTTTATTTTTCCTCCTTAAAAAGTATAATAAAATAAAAACAACGTCGAAAAGTAATGAAATTTTGCAAACACGATCCCTACATTTTTCTAGGCATGCCAGAAAAAAATAGCCTAAAAAAATGACAAAAAAATGTAAAACCCTGTCAAAAAGCCCCCGGCACGCATAGTTGGGCGCCCAAGGGCTAGCTCAAACGCCAGAATGGGTAAAAATTTATATTTTTATTTATGTTTTGAATTCTAAAATTAATATCTAATTTTGAGGAATTAATGCAACAAGCGACACTATTTTTTGATGAATATTGTATTTTTTACGATTTTATATATTTTTTGTCTTGAAAAAATAAAATAAAATAAAAATGACGTCAAAAACTAATTAAATTATGCAGACAGGATCCTTATATTTTTCTAGGCATTCCAGAAAAAATGGCCTCAAGAAATGATGAAAAAAAGTAAAACGCTCCTAAAAGCCCCCGACCCGCGTAGTGGGGTGCCCAAGGGCCAGTTTAGGGGCCGGGATAGGTTACAAATTTTCATTTTTATTTACATTAAGCATTCTAAAATTAATATATGATTTTTAGAAATTAATGCAACAAGCGGCACCATATTTTGATGAATATTCTATTTTTTATGATTTTCTTTATTTTTCATCTTTAAAACATATAATAAAATAAAAACAGCGTTAAAAAATATTGAAATTTTGCACACTTTTCTAGTCATGCCACAAAAAATGACAAAAAAAGTAAAACGCTGTCAAAAAAGTCCCGGTACGCGTAGTGGGGCACTCAAGGGCCAGCTCAAGGGCCGAGATGCCTTAAAAATTGGCATTTTTATTTATGTTTTGCATTCTAAAATTAATATATGATTTTTAGTAATTAATGCAACAAGCAACACCATTTTTTAATAAATATTCTATTTTTTATGATTTTCTTTATTTTTCGTCTTAAAAAAAATAATAAAATAAAAACGACGTCAAAAAATAATAAAATTTTGCAAAGACGATCCAAACATTTTTCTAGGTATTTCTTAAAAGAAAGTCCTCAAAAATGAGAAAACAAGTAAAACACTGTCAAAAAGCCCCCGGCCCGTGTGCTGGGGCACCTAGGGGTCAGCTCAAGGGGCGGGATGGGTCAAAAATTTACATTTCTATTTATGTTTTGCATTCTAAAATTAATATATGATTTGTAGGAATAAATGCAACCAGAGGCACCATTTTTTTATGAATATTTTATTTTTTATAATTTTGTTTATTTTTCCTCTTTAAAAAATATAATAAAATAGAAACGATGTCAAAAAATAATGAAATTTTACAGACACGATCCTTACCTTTTTCTAGATGTGTCAAAAAAAACTACCCTAAAAAAATGACAAAAAAAAGTAAAACGCTATTGAAAAGCCCCCACCCCGCGTAGTGGGGCGCCCAGGGGCATGCTCAAGGGCCAGGATGGGTAAAAAATTTACATTTTTATTTATGTTTTGCATTGTAAAATTAATATATAATTTTTAAGAATTAATGCAACAAGCGGCACCAGTTTTTTATGAATATTATTTTTTTTATTTTTCATATTTAAAAAATATAATAAAATAAAATCAACGGTAAAAAATAATGAAATTTTACAGATACGATCCTTACATTTTTCTAGGCATGTCAAAAAAATGGCCTAAAAACGGAGAAAAATAATTAAAACGTTGTCAAAAAGCCCCCGCCCCGCGTTGTGGGGCGCGCAGGGCCCAGCTGAGTGCCCGGGATGGGTAAAAAATTTACATTTTTATTTATGCTTTACATTCTAAAATTAAGATATGATTTTTAAGAATTAATGCAACAAGCGACACCATTTTTTGATGAATATTCCATTTTTTATGATTTTGTTTATTTTTCTTCTTTAAAAAATATAATAAAATAGAAATGATGTCAAAAAATAATGAAATTTTACAGACACGATCGTTACATTTTTCTAGGTGTGCCAGAAAGAAATAGCCTAACAATGACAAAAAAAAAATTAAAACGCTGTTAAAAAGTCCCCGCCCTGTGTAGTGGGGCGCCCAGGGGCCAGCTCAGGGGCCGGGATGGGTCAAAAAATTACAATTTTAATTATGTCTTGCATTCTAAAATTAAGATATGATTTTTAAGAATTAATGCAACAAGCGACACCATTTTTTGATGAATATTCTATTTTTTATGATTTTGTTTATTTTTCCTCTTTAAAAAATATAATAAAATAGAAATGATGTCAAAAAATAATAAAATTTTGCAGACAAAATCCTTACATTTTTCTAGATGTGCCAGAAAGAAATAGCCTAAAAATTACAAAAAAAAAAAAAGTAAAACGCTCTTGAAAAGCCCCCGCCCTGCGTAGTAGGGCGCCTAGGGGCCAGCTCAGGGGTCGGGATGGGTAAAAAATTTATGTTTTTGTTTATGTTTTGCATTCTAAAATTAATATTAGATTTTTAAGAATTAATAAAACAAGCGGCACCATTTTTTGATGAATATTCTATTTTTTTTATTTACTTTATTTTTCATCTTTAAAAAATATAATGAAATAAAAACGACGTAAAAAAATGATGAAATTTTGCAAACGCGATCCTTACATTTTTCTAGGCATGTCAAAAAAAATGGCCACAAAAAATGACAAAAAAAGTAAAACGTTGTCAAAAAGCCCCGCCCCGCGTAGTGGGGCGCTCAGGGGTCAGGATGGGTCAAAAATTTAGTTTTTATTTATGTTTTATGTTCTAAAATTAATATATGACTTTGAGGAATTAATGCAACTAGCATCACCATTTTTTGATGAGTATTCTATTTTTTTTATGATTTTGTTTATTTTTTCTCTTTAAAAAATATAATAAAATAAAACAACGTAAAAAAATAATGAAATTTTAGAGACATGATCCTTATATTTTTCTAGGCATGTCAGAAAAAAAATAGCCTAAAAATGATAAAAAAAAAATGTAAAACAGTGTCAAAAATCCCCCAACCCACGTAGTGTAGCGCCTAAGGGCTAGCTCAGGGGTAGGGATGGGTAAAAAAATTACATTTCTATTTATCTTTTGAATTCCAAAATTAATATATGATTTTGAGTAATTAATGCAACAAGTGGCACTATTTTTTTATGAATATTCTATTTTTTAGGATTTTATTTATTTTTCATCTTTAAAAAATATAATAAAATAAAAATGACGTCAAAAAATAATTAAATTTTGCAGACAGGATCCTTAGATTTTTCTAGGCATGTCAAAAAGAAATAACCTCAAGAAATGACAAAAAAAGTAAAACGCTGTCAAAAAGCCCCTAGCCCGCGTAGTGGGGTTCCCACGGGCCAATTCAGAGGACGAGATGGGTCAAAACTTTATATTTTTATTTATGCTTTACATTCTAAAATTAAGATATAATTTTTAAGAATTAATGCAACAAGCGACACCATTTTTTGATGAATATTCTATTTTTTATGATTTTGTTTATTTTTCCTCTTTAAAAAATATAATAAAATAGAAAAGATGCAAAAAAATAATAAAATTTTACAAACAAAATCCTTATATTTTTCTAGATGTGCCAGAAATAAATAGCCTAAAAATTACAAAAAAAAGTAAAACGCTGTTGGAAAGCCCCCGCCGTGCGTTGTGGGGCGCCTAGGGGCCAGCTCAAGGGTCGGTATGGGTAAAAAATTTACATTTTTAATTATGTTTTGCATTCTAAAATTAATATATAATTTTTGTGAATTAACATAACAAGCGGCACCATTTTTTAATGAATATTCTATTTTTTTATGATTTCCTTTATTTTTCATCTTTAAAAAATATAATAAAATAAAAATGACGTAAAAAATAATGAAATTTTGCAAACATGATCCTTACCTTTTTCTAGGCATGTCAGAAATAAATGGCCTCAAAAAATGACAAAAAGTAAAACGTTGTAAAAAAACTACCGCCCCGCGTAGTAAGGCGCCTAGGGGCTAGCTCAGAGGCCGGGATGGGCAAAAATTTATATTTTTATTTATTTTTTGCATTCTAAAATTAATATATGATTTTTAGGAATTAATGCAACAAGCAGCACCATTTTTTGATGAATATTATATCCTTTATTATTTTTTATATTTTTCATCTTTAAAAAATATAATAAAATAAAAACGACGTGAAAAAATAAGTAAATTTCACTGACACGGTCCTTGCATTTTTCTATGCACACAAGAAAAAAAATGGCCTTAAAAATGACAAAAAAATTGTAAAACGCTGTTAAAAAGCCCCCTACCCGCGTAGTGGGGTGCCCAAGGGCCAGCTCAAGGGCTGGGATGGGTCAAAATTTTACATTTTTACTTATGTTTTGTTTTCTAAAATTAATACATAATTTTTAGGAATTAATGAAACAAGCAGCACCATTTTTTGATGAATATTATATTTTTTAGGATTTTCTTTATTTTTCATATTTAAAAAATATAATCAAATAAAAACGACGTAAAAAAATAATGAAATTTTACAGACACGGTCCTTACATTCTTCTAGGCATGTAAAAAAAAGGCCTAAAAAGGACAAAAAAAGTCAAACGTTGTCCAAAAGCCCCCGCCCCGAATAGTGGGGCGCCCAGGGGCCAGTTCAGGGGTCAGGATGGGTCAAAAATTTACATTTTAATTTATGTTTTACATTCTAAAATTAATATATGATTTTTAGGAATTAATGCAACAAGCGACACCATTTTTTGATGAATATTCTATTTTTTATGATTTTGTCTATTTTTCCTCTTTAAAAAATATAATAAAATAGAAACGATGTCAAAAAATAATGAAATTTTGCATACATGATCCTCACATTTTTCTAGATGTGCCAGAAAAAAATAGCCTAAAAATGACGAAAAAAAGTAAAACGCTGTTAAAAAACTCCCGCCCCGCGTAGTGGGGCGCCAGCTCAGGAGCTGTGATGGATTAAAAATTTACGTTTTTGTTTATGTTTTGCATTCTAAAATTAATATTGGATTTTTAAGAATTAATATAACAAGTGGCACCATTTTTTGATGAATATTCTATTTTTTATTTTCTTTATTTTTCATCTTTAAAAAATATAATGAAATAAAAATGACGTAAAAAAATGATGAAATTTTGCAAACACGATGCTTACATTTTTCTAGGCATGTCAGAAAAAAAATGGCCACAAAAAATGACAAAAAAAGTGAAATGTTATCAAAAACCCCGCCCCGCGTAGTGGGGCGCTCAGGGGTCAGGATGGGTCAAAAATTTAGTTTTTATTTATGTTTTACGTTCTAAAATTAATATATGACTTTGAGGAATTAATGCAACTAGCATCACTATTTTTTGATAAGTATTCTATTTTTTATGATTTTGTTTATTTTTCCTCTTTAAAAAATATAATAAAATAAAACAACGTCAAAAAATAATGAAATTTTGTAGACACGATCCTTACATTTTTCTAAGCATGTCAGAAAAAATAGCCTAAAAATGATAAAAAAAAAATGTAAAACACTGTCAAAAATCCCCCAACCCGCGTAGTGTGGCGCCCAAGGGCTAGCTCAGGGGTAGGGATGGGTAAAAAATTTACATTTCTATTTATCTTTTGAATTCCAAAATTAATATATGATTTTGAGTAATTAACGCAACAAGTGGCACCATTTTTTGATGAATATTCTATTTTTTAGGATTTTATTTATTTTTCATCTTTAAAAAATATAATAAAATAAAAATCACGTCAAAAAATAATTAAATTTTACAGACAGGATCCTTAGATTTTTCTAGGTATGTCAGAAAGAAATGGCCTCAAGAAATCACAAAAAAAGTAAAACGCTATCAAAAAGCCCCTGGCCCGCGTAGTGAGGTGCCCACGGGCCAATTCAGGGGACGGGATGGGTCAGAATGTTATTTTTATTTATGTTTTGCTTTCTAAAATTAATATTTGATTTTTAGGAATTAATGCAACAAGCGGCACAATTTTTTGGTGAATATTCTATTTCTTATGATTTTTTTATGTTTCATCTTTAAAACATATAATAAAATAAAAATGACGTTAAAAAATAATCAAATTTTACAGACATGATCCTTATATTTTTCTAGTCATGCCACAAAAAAAATGGCCTCAAAAAATGACAAAAAAAAGTAAAACGCTGTCAAAATGCCCTCGGCCCGAGTAGTGGGGCGCCCAAGGGCCAGCTCAAGGGCCGAGATGCCTCAAAAATTGACATTTTTATTTATTTTTTGCGTTCTAAAATTAATATCTAATTTTTAGGAATTAATACAACAAACAGCACCATTTTTTATGAATATTCTATTGTTTATGATTTTCTTTATTTTTTGTCTTTAAAAAATATAATAAAATAAAAACGATGTCAAAAAATAATGAAATTTTGCAGACACGATCCTTACAATTTTCTAGGTATTTCATAAAAAAATGTCCTAAAAAAATGACAAAAAAGTAAAACGCTGTCAAAAAGCCCCCGGCTCGCGTAGTGGGGCGCCCAGGGGCCAGCTCAAGGGCTGGGATGGGTCAAAATTTTACTTTTTTACTTATGTTTTGTATTCTAAAATTAGTACATGATTTTTAGGAATTAATGCAACAAACGGCACCATTTTTTGATGAATATTCCTTTTTTATTATTTTCTTCATTTTTCGTCTTTAAAAAATAACGTCAAAAAATAATGAAATTTTGCAGACACGATCCTTACATTTTTCTATGCATGTCAGAAAAAAATGGCCTCAAAAAATGACAAAAAAGTAAAATGCTATCAAAAAGCTCCCGGCCCGCGTAATGGGGCGCCTTGGGGCCAAGTCAAGAGCCGGGATAAGTCAAAAATTTACATTTTTATTTATGTTTTGCATTCTAAAATTAATATATGATTTTTAAGAATTAATGTAACAAGCAGTACCAATTTTGAACAGATTCTACTTTTTGGACGGTTGGAGTTATATATTTTCTTTTAGAAAGAACAGCGTGTAACTAAACAACTAATTGTTACGTTACAATTATTTATTTATATAGTTGAATGGCCAATTTTCTTAATGACATTTGTGAATTTCTTGTAATTTTATGTTAGTAACCAACCTTTTTTTCGTCATTAATTAACATAAATAACTTCATGGTATAGCGTGTTAATACTATTCATAGACAAATAACGAGTTATGCAAAAAAAAAAAAAAAGAGTCAGGACCTTTGTATCAAAAAAGAATATGTTTTTGGGGACCTCAGATGCAAAAATACCTTAACATATAGACATGTCATAACATTTAACGGGGAAAAAAGAAGCGCTGACTAACAGTGCAAACATAATAAGAGTTTGGAGACCTGACTATAAATTCTTAAAATGAATACTTAGAGTTTGTTTAGTTTGATAATTTGAGTTAAAATATGATTTTATATAAGAGTTTTTTATTATAGTAAAAAAATTAGATGTAATTATTTTATAGAGTTTTTTACTATAATAAATTTAAATTTTAAACTTAAATTGGTAAAATAAACAGAGTCTGAAATGCCAATAATTGTAAAATTTGGGGACTTGTGGTGCAAATTTTCCTAACACTATTATCTGGGAATCACCGCCATATATGTCGGTGACATACAGACATACAGACATGTTAGTATTTTTTTTTGGACATACCAAAACTACCCTCCTTCTTTGGCCAATTTATGTCGCAAGCCATAAATTTTCAAAACGTTTTTTTTTTAATACTTTTTTATAATAGCTTTGTGCTTAAATAACAGGTTCTAATTTTAATACGTGGATATATATTAATGCCATTACGAACAAAAGGATGTTCCAACTATTCAACTTACATATGCTGGTTGTTGATAATCGACACTAATACTATTTATAAGACAAATTTTTGTAGTTTCTTTATGGTTTTTTTTTTTTCCTTTTAATAGAGCTTAAGTAAAAAGTTCTAAGTAAATAATAATTTTATATATGGTTATCAGTAAATGTCTTTACCGATAAATAGTTAATATAGATATCATGCGCCTCTTTGAAAGCTTTATAAATTTTTCTCGATTTTTCTAATACTCAAGAAAAATATTTAGAGAGGTTATCAATGGTTTTTTTTAATACTGATATTATTAGTGTTAAACACTACTATTAATACAAAATGAGTCCTATTTTTCAATACCATATTATAAAACCCTATAATACAAAATCAGTACTAATGTTGCTTTATAGCACTGATCAAAACTCAAACATACATAAATATATCTAAAGTTAATACGGTTTGAGTTCACACCAAAGTTGGAATTTTAACAATAGATGACATAGAGATTCTCCATTACTAATAAAAATTTGGGGAATAAAAACCACTTGACTTTGAGGCCGTGGGTTCATAATGTTAAAAGGTTTTTTTTTCCTCAAAAAATGAATGCTTTATGCTAACTTTCAACCTCATAATAATATATTATTAATTAAAAACGGATAATGGTAACAATAGTAAATAAATGAAAAGGCCATCCTTCCGAGGACCCAAAAAAAAAGTAAAATATTCTGTCAGAAAAAAAGTAAAATGAAATAAAAAATAAAAAATTGATGTTCTTTGTGCACTTCTGGACTCTGAGCCAGTGTAAGAAGTCAACGCCCCACTAGTTAATGTTGGTTGTGTCATTTAGTGGGCCATTTTTCTGTATTTTTCCTGTTTTAATATTCCGCGTGAATGCTCATTGACTACCTCGGCTTCTGCGGGAGAACTGCTATCATGCGCCGCACTCACATCTGACGCTGATAATGTTACTACATGGGCTTCTTCATGTTGTTACCATGCACCCTTCCATTCTATTTCTATTTATCATTTTTTTTTTGACAATGGGAATTGCATTTCGAATCAGAAAATTACAATCACTAATTTAGACGTGAAAGACCCAAGTGCAACTAGCAACTCAACCCCGACCACAGAGGTTTGATTGAAACGATTAAGAGGGTAACACATGTACGGAGTTCCAACAAAAAGAAACCAAAGAGTTTTCACCTAATCGAGTACAAATTGGCTCTTTCAAACACAGCACAAACGCTACAAAATGCCGATCGGTCAAGATCGAGAGACCAAGAGCACTAAGGCCTAACACAACGCTGCATAGACACGTGATAAGCGGATAAAATAAAATGATAACGCCGAAAGGTGAGGAGACCACCTTCGTTATTACAACAAAAACTCAATAGAGCACCCTAAATACCCTACTAAACGACGAAGACACCACCACTTTTATTTCACAAACACATATTTTAAAACACAAAAGTACCCAAATGACACTAATGGACTCTCCACGAAATCGCTAACCACCACCAAGAGTGGGCCGGGGGACTGCAGCATACCGATTGCCCCGAAAAGAAGCCGAAAAGGAGTCAAGCAATCGCCGCCACCAAACGCCATCGACAAAGGAACAAGCCACACAAATGGAGCCGACACCCCATTTAGCCTAAAGCCCCCGCTGCTTAAGGGAGAACCGAAACACAGACGAATAACTGACACTCCCATCCGCCCCCAAGCTACGACCACACCACTCCATCCACCATCCTTGACCGCTGAAACGCAAAACAAACCCCCTTGAGAGAGCTAGACATTGAGTATACCTAATCATAACCACTCCGCTGCACCAGAATACCCAACACCGGTATCCAGAAGCCCACCAAAAAAAACCTTCACAAAGCCTGTCTGTCCCTCCCATAACTTGGCGTATTCGGAGCATCACCGAAAAAGTACCACTCGCAGCATATGAGCACCTTCCTGTGGGACCAGGAGTTTGGAGCACCGCCCGAAGGCGGCGCCAAATTTCAGCCCTTTCATGCCCACTTCTTAGACGGCACAAGGAAGTAATCAGATGAAAAGATAAAACCCTAACAGAGGGAGAGAGAAAAATATTGTTAAGACCAATGCTCTATTTATTTTTATTTATCATTATTAATTTATTTTCATTTTAACAATAATTTTTTTTATTCATCTTACACCTTACGTATAATGACATTGCAGATTCACTTAAAGAATTTAGGTGTTTACTTTGTATAGTTATGATCAATTAAAACAAAATCTAAATACTGAAATGGGGACAATTTGTTTATTTCTTTTGGCTTTGTATATCATATCATCGAGAATTTGTTTGTAAAAGTATTATTAAATTATACTCTAAAAATTAACACATAAAAATTACGTCGATAAAATATCTATCCTATAATTCCATTGATATATATTTTTCTTTAAGTTAGTTGTACCTAGAACTCATATTTAGGGTCTTAGAAAAACAACTCATATTTGGGATACTATTGGAAAAATAACGATAGAAATTACTTGCTTATAGTTTTTTTTCCCCTGATAATCTACTTCCTTTTTGGTAGAAAGGTAAGCTACTTCCTTGTAGTTACACAAACTCATAAGCAGCTTTTTCTCTCTCTCTCTCTTGGTTGGAAAAATTGCACAAGACATAGAGCTTGTTCGGTTGCATTTTTGAGTTATGGTGATTTGAGTGTAGATCTTGAGTTGAATTTGAGTTATAACTTGAGTTGAAGTTGTAACTTGAATTTGTGTTTGGATGTGCACATTTGAGTTATGGTTTAAATTGAGAATCTATTTGAGTTTGTGTTTGGGTTGGTCAAAACTTAAATTTGTATTTAGATAGTATTTTAATAAAAATTCAATAGTGATGAAAAATTTTAATAGGGTACATGGATGAGATTTTATTCATCTCTTCATTGTGAACGCATAGAAAAGAAAATCATCTCAATCAGAATTAAAACGAAAAAATTATGGTGTTTTTAAGAATAAAAATATATTGTTTATTAATTTGAGTTTGAATTTAATAACTTGAGTTGAAGGGAAAACTTAAACTCAGATTTTCGTCCCAAATTCAAATTAAAACTCGACTTCAAACTTAAATTTTATAAATGAGTATGAACTTGAATATAATTATAACTTGAGTTTAAATTTTTTTTAAGTTTTGATACAAAAGAACAAGAGCAGTTAGTGTCACACAGACTGTGAACAGAGACTGTATATTAAGCAGTTGACACTGATTTTCTGCAATCCAACAAACTAATAGCAGGGTTCACGATAAGATAATGGGATGAAGAGCAGGGTATCCCTGCTCATGATAATATTAACTGATTGATTGTACTAAAGCAAGAGCGCACGAGTGCGCAAGATAAAAAGTGACGTGGGGTCAAACAAACAAAAACTCTCTCTCTCTCTCTCTCTCTCTCTCTCCTCTAACCTGACTCACCATTTTTGTCCTTCACTCATTCCCACATATCATCAAAAACCCATTTTATTTTATTTTCTTTTTCTTTTTCTTCTGCTTCTACTTCTCTTCTATTTCTTTTTCTAGTTCAAAATTTCTGATGGTCATCGCATTTATTCCCAGATAGAGAGGAGAGAGCGAAAAAGAGAAAGGCCTTTTCCTCTCAGACTCTGAACAATGGAGGGTCTGCCCCGTGGTTACCGTCCCAACGTTGGTGTTTGCCTCATTAACTCCGATGATCAGGTTCCACTAAATTCACACAAAACTTCGTTTTTGTTCCCTCTTTTTTAATTGTTTTTTACATATTAATATTTTACAGACAAATATTTTGGTCTGTCTTATCTGTTTTGGTCTTGATTTGGAATCTTTGGATGTTATGTCAAATTTGATAATTCAGTTTGACTCTTCATGGAAAAAAGTTCATTTCTTGGCTTTAAGTTTGTTTTCTTTCCTATCTGGCGTTTTCTGGTGGAGATTTGGTTAATTTTTACTCGAAATATTGCAAAATCAACAATATTGTATTCTTTTAATTACTTTTCGCAGTGTATGAATGTAGATCCGTATTCTGGACTGTTCTGTAATTGGGAACGTTCAGAATCTCCCTGCATTGGATTAAAACATAAATTATTATGGGATTTTTTAGGCTTACAAGAAACTCAAATTAGTAGGGTATCTAATCAATAGTTTAAAGAAACTCGCAATTCAGTAGTTTTTTGGCATTTATAAGCTAGTCTTGAAATATTTATTTAGTTTCGAATTGGAACATGAGTAAATGAAATATTGTTTGAGGCACAAAAGGCTACAGAGTACACAAATTTGTTTCTCCAAACTGAGGACTCCTGTTCTACTTCGATGCATGAAAATTGTTAGTCAAAAACTCTAACCTCGCCGAGATCTTACAGGTTTTTGTGGCATCGAGATTGAATGTCCCTGGAGCATGGCAGATGCCTCAGGTGATATATATGTACTATACAGTTAGATGCTCTACGTGCTATGAACAGACCAGTTATTTTATCAAAAGCAATGATACATATCATGAAAAATGCTATCATGAATGCATACGTATCAAAATTTTGTGAAATCTGTAAAATTGAAATTATTATTTTGTCCTAGCCTTTTCTTTACCTCTAAGGGAGCAATTTTGATCCTTTCTCAAAGGGTGAAATTTTGAATGATTTTACTGTCATCCACCGCAAACACGGTCTTTCCAACTTTGAGTTAAGCTTAATTTTTCTTTTCTTGTCTCTTATTTTCGGATCTTTAATCTCAGGGAGGAATTGAAGAGGGTGAAGAACCAAAATTGGCAGCTATTAGGGAGTTGCGAGAAGAAACCGGGATAGTATCAGCTGAATTCATTGCTGAGGTTTGTGCGAAAAATCGTGTTATTGCTTTATGCCACTTTGGTCTTGCAATGGATCCTGAGCACGTAATGCATTTTTCATTCATATTCCGTATGGCTGAGAAGATTTGTGAAAATAGCTATTATAGTAATTTGAATCTCTTTTTCTTCACATATGTGCACAAACAAATCTCAATCAAAGGGTTGTTTTTCAATTCACTTGGTACTAGGTCTTTATGGAGAATTTGGTGAAAACTTGTATTTTCAATCAGTCACACTAAAGAGTTTTGATTAGAACTGTGGAAAGATGTTGATGTATGGTATCTATGTTTCCACTCAACCACCACAAATTTAGGAGACTGTGTTAGCCCCCCCACTGAAGTTTGTCTATTCTAGGAAGCGCAAGGGTATGGGGAGTGAGAATAGAGTAAGTGTTAGGGGGGGAATGTAATTTCGGGAACTAAGAGCTGACGTGGAGAAGTCTGTTAGAAGGATTGTAGGAATCAGGGGATTTAAGGGTGCACGGGGACCTTGGGAAAGGCATTCAGTTATTTTGGGTGCTTTGAGCATTGGGAGGGTGGGACCTCGAAATTCCCAGGTCTTCCTCAACCATTTACATTTCCTTACATACAAATTAGCTTGTACTCAGCCATGGCCACGAGTCTATGGTGGCTCGTTACTGAATAAAAGGAGCAGACGCCCCATTTGCGCTGTTATTTGCCAATCTTCTTTTTCTCTTCTTGTGGTTATTACTCTCTAACTCGCAGGTTCCTAACAGACTGTTTAAGGAAAGATGGCCAGAGGACAGGGGGCCATTTACAGCAGTGATTTAAAGACTTTTCGTTTTGAATTATTGATTTCACCACTGTTAAAATGATGTATAAATTTGTTTATGGGATGAGTGCGGTGTTAACAAGTTGTTTTACTTATGATTGAGTTACACAATGACAGGTGCCAAATTGGTTGACTTACGACTTCCCTCCAGCGGTGAAGGCCAAAGTCAATCGTCTCTGGGGAGGTGAATGGCATGGACAGGCTCAGAAGTGGTACGTCTTTCTTCCTTCTCACAAATACAATTAGTAACCAAGAAAAACAAGAAACCGTGTTTAGTTTATGAAATCCTCATTTAATATGTAAGAAAAAGGCAATTGCTACAGCATGTTTCACCATTTCTGAAGTTTAGGACGTTCTCTCTGCAAACTTTCCCTCATTTGGTTACTTGGACGTAAAGAGGTTTTAATAGATAAGGAAACACTTATCATCTTTTTTTTGTTTGTTTTGGTCTCTCCTTGACTAGTAAAAGTTCAAATCAGATTTCAGAGAATGGAAATAGTAACTTTAGGATTTATAGCTTGGACTAGTTGGATTAGATATCGTCGACTGAGATCACTTCAATACTTTTGATAGCAAGACACCATTAATTAATCTTGTCTTCTTGTATACCTAACGTTCATTTCGAGAGGCTAACTAGATTCTGATCACTCCATCATCAAGTGAAAGTGGTCTTTCAGTTTCATTTGTTACAAGTTGAGCTACTATAGTGAGGTTTGCTCTCAATTAACTAGGATTTTTTAATTCTTGTTGAGGTTACAATAATAACTTGCTGCCTATTAACTGATTACCATGTAGAGAAATGTTACACGTCATAAAAAATTTCATCATCAACACCAGGAATGCACGTGTCAAAATTCTGTTGGTTTTATAAAACTTAAGTGCTTGTTTTGTCCCAGCTTCTTAACCCTTGAAAACTTATATGTTAGTTTGATGGTGTGTCATAAAACTAATTTTTCATGATTGCAGAAAAATTATACATGTTTTTGCTCAACCTCATTCTGTAGGGTATGTTACTCTGAATAAACCTTTAACATGGTTTTTGCTCGTCAACTGCCTATAAATTATTTATGAGACACTAGGGACGTGCAAAAGCTTTGTTTGGTTCTTAAAAATATTACAATTGTTGTGTTTAGTTTACTTATTTGATAGGTCTCCACCTATTAAATTGGTTTATGCTAGAAGAAGGAAGAAGGACCAACAGGGACTGGTTGGTAATTTGATGGAGGATTAGTTGTGGGGATTAGCAATTCTGTTAGGATCCTTGGTCTTGGGATTAGGGAGGGTGAGTGGAATGGAACGTGGGTGGAGAGTGTCCAGTTGGTTATATAAGGATAGTATAAATAGCCCAGCTGTTGGGTTGGGAGGTATCGAATATTTTGTTATCGTGAGAATTAGACTATTGGAGGTCTGGGGTCCTCGAATTCCCCCTTCTATCTGTAATCGTTCTTCTTTTTAATACAAGGAGCCATACCCATTTTATGGTTAATTTCCATTCAAATGCTTACTTGACTTACGGACACTGACTAGAAAAGGACTTAGGAAAACATGAACCTAACAATTTGGTATCAGAGCCCGTCGATCCATGGCTAATCAGCCAGCCGCTGGGGAGCGTTGGAGAGGAGGTTGAACAGTTTCCAGGATGCTCTACAAACCTCCGAAACAATGGTAGACCCAGTACCAAGGTTGTAGGAGGAGGTGGCGAACATGGGAGTGAGACTCGGTGAAGTGCAAGGAGTAGTTGCGGCGATGGGAGCTAAGGTGGATGGAATCCAGGGAACGATCGGCCGACTCGAGGATCTCATGATCCAGCAAGTACGTAACCAGCGCTCTCCTCCGAGGAGAGACAGGGGGGACTACTCTCCGCCAGGGGAGAACCGAAACGAGCAAACTCCACCTAGGCGAGGACCTGGCCCGCCGGCTCGTGCGGATCCCAGTCCTCCGAGGAGAGATCAGGCGAGGGGAAGAAAGGGATATCACCGTTACCGGTCCCCGGATAGAGGGCGCACGGGTTGATCATCGAGGTAAGAAACTTGAACTTCCACTATTTCAGGGAGAGGATCCACACGGCTGGATTTTTCTAGCCGAACGATACTTCACCATTAACGGCATCGGAGGAGAGAAGGTGATGGTGGCCTCCGTCTGCATGGAGGGCAGGGCCTTAGGGTGGTATTAGTGGCTGGATACCTAGGAGCCTTTCGTGGACTGGGAAGACCTCCAAGAGGCTATCCTCCATCATTTTGGCCGTTCCTGGGAAAGGGACCCTACCGAGAGACTTATGGCACTCCGGCAAGGAGGGACGGTGGCGGAATTCAGAGAGGAGTTTGAGTCCCTCGCAGCGGCGATGAGAGGGATACCAAAGAGTGTTTTCAGAGGAGCATTCCTCAATGGACTAAGGGAAGACATAAGAGCAGAGGTCAAAATGCACAGGCCCATGAATTTGGTTACGGCCATGGATCTGGCCCAGTAGGCTGAAGATCGATTGGATGTGGTCGACCGGATCCGGAAGGCGCGGGCGGGTCGAAATACCCGTACAGAGTGGGGCGGCAGAGCAGGGTTCAGCAACCCAAACCCAGCTCCGACTCCTTTTAACCCGACTGATAAGTCTGAGAGCTCTCTTCGATCCCAAATGTCGCGTGACCTAGCTCTGCCCAGCAGGAATCGCGACTCACCCGCGACGGTAGGTACAAGGAATCGCGACTCACCCACGACGGCAGGTGCGACGACAGGAGGTGGCTCCAACTACCGACGACTGACGTACAACGAGGCTCAACAGCGGCGAGCTCGTGGGTTATGCTTCCGGTGTGATGAGAAGTATAGCCCGGGTCACAGGTGTCGAAACAAGCAATTGCAAGTCCTTCTCGCGGTGGGGGAGGAGGAGGAAAGTGAAGACGAGGGTCAAGAGGTGGGGGAGGAGACGACCAAGGTCACTGGAGGGCCGACGGAGGAAGCCTTGGGGCTCTCCTTAAATTCCCTCAAGGGAATGGCGACAGCCAAGACTATGAAGCTAAAAGGGGACTTGGGTGGCCGGGAAGTGGTCATACTGGTGGACAGTGGAGCCTCCCACAGCTTCATAGCGGCAGACCTAGTGCACAGTCTGGCGATTCCCACGGATTTGTCTGTCCGCCATAAGATTGAGGTAGGTAATGGCATGAGCTTCCAACAAAGGGGGATTTGCGGGGGGGTTAGGGTGCTCGTATAGGGATTTTGGGTAGTCGAAGATTTTTTTCCTTTCGAGCTGGGCAGCGCGGATTTGGTTCTAGGAATTTCATGGCTGAGGACGTTGGGGGAAGTCCGAGCCGGTTGGGCCAACTTCACCATGCGGTTCCAGGAAGGAACTGAGTGGATTTGTCTGACAGGGGACCCCTCGTTGAGTTATTCTCCGGTGAGCCTACGTTCATTATCACGAATTTGGAACCATACCAGGATGGGAGTGTTACTGGAACTTCGAGCAACCCAGGACGGAAGAGTGGAGGATGATATGCGGCCATTGCCTCCGAGTTGCGAGCCCCTCATCTAGGAGTTCCACTCCGTATTCAGCATGCCTAAGGGGTTGCCCCATTGCCGAGCTAAGGATCACTGTATTGCCCTCCGTGAGGGTGCAACCCCGCCCAATAACCGGCCTTACAGGTACCCTCAAATTCAAAAGGCTGAGATTGAGCGACTAATGGCAGACATGATGGCCTCGGGCATTATTCGGCCCAGCAGTAGCCCCTACGCCAGGCTCGTGCTGTTGGTCCGAAAGAAGGATGGAAGTTGGCGATTCTGTGTGGACTATCGAGCCTTGAATCAGTTAACCATTCCAGACAAATTTCCAATTCCAATCATTGATGAGCTGCTTGATGAGTTGCATGATGAGTTGCACGGGGCGACCGTATTGTCCAAATTGGATTTGAAGTCTGGCTACCACCAAATCAAGGTACGCGAGAGTGACGTGGAGAAGACAGCGTTTCGGACGCATGAAGAGCATTACGAGTTCCGCGTCATGCCTTTTGGTATCACCAACGCACCGGCTACAATCCAAGCCCTAATGAATTCGGTATTCCGCCCCTTCTTACGAAAATTTGTTTTAGTGTTTTTCGATGACATTTTGATTTACAGCCGGACGTGGGCGGATCATCTCACACATTTAAGGAGTGTGCTGGAAGTATTGAAACAGGAGGCCTTGTTTGCCAATTTCGAGAAATGTGTTTTTGGACAAGGGTAGGTCAATTATTTAGGACACGTTCTGTCGGCTGAGGGAGTATCCGCAGACCAATCTAAGTTTAGTGCGATGTTGTCATGGCCTTCCCCTAGGGCGGTTAGGGAATTGCGGGGCTTCCTGGGCCTTACAGGCTACTATAGACGGTTTGTCATGGGGTATGGATCCTTAGCCCGTCCCCTAACCGACTTGCTCAAGAAGGGCTCGTTCACCTGGTCTTCCACGGCAGAGGCTGCCTTTCTCCTCCTTAAGCGCGCGATGATTGAGCTCCCAGTGTTGGCCATGCCGAACCTCACGAAATTAGTCGTCCTTGAAACTGACGCGTCGGGCAGCGGCATGGGCGCGGTACTAATGCAGGAGGGTCGGCCAATCGCTTACTTTAGCAAGGTGTTGTCCGCTTCTTCTCGTTTGAAGTCAGTTTACGAGCGGGAGCTCCTCGCTATTGTCTTGGCCGTTCAGAAATGGAGGCATTACCTGTTGGGGCGGCATTTTCTTATCTGGGCCGATCAGCGGAGTCTTAAATTCCTCATGGATCAGCGTGTGTTACCTCCTGATCAGCTGCGCCTTATCACCAAGCTCCTCGGTTATGACTTTGAGGTGCAGTACAAACCCGGCGCCGCGAATCGGGTCGCAGATGCCCTTTCACGTTGGGGGGACGATTCGCCGATGGAATTCGCAGCCCTTTCCATCCCACATCCAGTCGACATGACGGCACTCCGGCAGGGCCAGCTCTAGGACCCCAACAGCCGGGACATCACTACTGCCATCCGCCAAGGACGGTCAATATGTGAGGGGTACGTTCTTCGCAACGATTTGCTGTGGTTTCGGGGACGGTTAGTGCTGCCTCTCTCTTGGACTCCTCAGGTACTCCACGATTTCCATAGTTCGGTTATAGGGGGCATTCCGGGTTTTTGTGGTCATATAAACGGATTGCGGCGAATTTTTTTTGGAAATGCATGAAACAAGCAATCAGGGACTTTGTTGCCCACTATGAACGATGTCAGCAGGCTAAAACTGAAGCACTCTCACCGGGAGGCTTATTACAACCTCTTCCGCTTCCCCAACAAATTTGGGAGGATATAGCCATGGACTTCATTGGGGGGCTTCCGAAGTCCAAAGGAATGGATACTATCTTGGTCGTCGTGGATCGCCTTTCCAAGTACGCCCATTTCTGTCCTATGGCCCATCCTTACACGGCTAAACAGGTAGCCTCTGTGTTTGTTCAGGAGATTGTTCGCCTACACGGGTTTCCCCGTTCGATCGTCAGCGACCGCGATTCAATTTTCATGAGTTTGTTTTGGCGAGAACTGTTTAAACTACAGGGAACAAAGCTGCAGCCGAGTACTGCCTATCATCCACAGACGGACAGCCAGTCCGAGGTAACCAATCGCTGCCTGGAGACCTTTCTCCGTTGCTTTGCTTGCGACAAACCACGGTCCTGGTTGTCTTTTCTGCCTTGGGCAGAATATTGGTTCAACACTTCGTATAATGCGTCCATTAAGTGTTCTCCTTTTCGAGCGGTATATGGGCGGGAACCCCCTACTATCCAGCGTTTCCAAGAGGATTCTACCGCTGTCCAGGAAGTTGCCACCCAATTACAGGAGAGAAATCAAATGCTGGATGTCCTTAAAGAGCACCTCCGTTTGGCCCAACAACACATGAAAGAGTTCGCAGACAAACATCGCTGGGAAGCACAGTTCGCTCCGGGCGACCTGGTTTTGCTTCGACTCCGTCCATATTTCATGAAATCCATTGCTCGGAAGGTTAATGAGAAGCTCATTCCTCGCTTCTAGGGCCGTTCGCCATCTTGGAGAAAATTGGTCAGGTGGCGTATCGCTTAGACTTACCTGCTTCTGCCAAGATTCACCCTGTTTTTCACGTCTCCCAGCTGAAGCCGTTCAGGGGGCAGCAGTACCAGGGTCAGCCTCTCCCTGGGCAGTTGATGGCCGACTTGGAACTGGTTGTCAAGCCGGCTGCTGTGTTGGACGTTCGCACCATCTTCGTTGGGGGGGCGCCAAGTGAAAGAAATTCTGGTTCGTTGGGAGGGCCTTTCCTCAGGGGATGCCACTTGGGAACCTGTGGCTCTGATTCGGGACCAATTTCCAGCTTTCAACCTTGGGGACAAGGTTGGTCTCCAGGGGGGGAGTATTGATAGGTCTCCGCCTATTAAATTGGTTTATGCTAGAAGAAGGAAGAAGGACCAACAAGGACTGGTTGGTAATTTGATGGAGGATTAGTTGTGGGGATTAGCAATTCTGTTAGGATCCTTGATCTTGGGATTAGGGAGGGTGAGTGGAATGGAACGTGGGTGGAGAGTGTCCAGTTGGTTAGATAAGGATAGTATAAATAGCCCACCTGTTGGGTTGGGAGGTATCGAATATTTTGTTATCGTGAGAATTAGACTATTGGAGGTCTGGGGTCCTCGAATTCCCCCTTCTATCTATAATCGTTCTTCTTTTTAATACAAGGAGCCATACCCATTTTATGGTTAATTTCCATTCAAATGCTTACTTGACTTACAGACACTGACTAGAAAAGGACTTAGGAAAACAGGAACCTAACAATTGCTCGTCAGTATCTATGTTTCTTCTCTCCTCCCTGTCTTTTGTAATCTTTAAGTACATAGGAGTTGCCTTCTTGTACTAGTTTTGTCAGCATTCAAAATATCATAAATTCATCTGCCTTTAGACTTACATGGATACTCTACCGGGTACCGAGGAATTTTCAGTTTTAACTGACAATGAGTTTGGACAAAACTAACAGGTTTCTCATGAGATTAACAAAAGATGAGAGTGAAGTCAACTTAGCTAATGGGGAAGCGGATCCAGAATTTGCAGAGTGGAAATGGGCGACCCCCGAAGAAGTTATCGAGCAGGTAATTTTCCTTGAGAAAGACACATTTTCCTTCGAATGATTGATCTTGTTATAATCTTTTAAGGACTTTCTAACATATGAAGATCATGACTGATTACACAGGCAGTGGACTACAAGAGGCCAACATATGAGGAAGTTATGAGAACCTTCAAGCCTTACTTCAACAGAAATGAACAATCCGCGAGATGTAGATCGAGTAAATGGTGAATGTTGTGACTCTTCTTGTGCTTGTAGTTATATGTGTCCGTGTTGTTAGCTTGTTTTCTACCCATTTTATTTGGTCTCAGTGGTGCTCAGCTTCTTTGTAAATGGTTATGGTGATCAAACTTCAAGTTAGATGTTTGCTTTCTTTTGAGCCTTATCACAATAAAATCCTTTTTTTTTTCAAATCAATTGGTTTGTTTCATTTGAATAACAATTACGAATTGTTAGTGTCGTTCAAGGGCAAACAACATTCTATCTACATGAAGCAACACGTTCATTTTCGTAAACGACATCCCGTTTGTAACTCAATCTTGTTTCTTCCATAACTAACATAGCGCTTATTTTAAAAGTAAATGCTACACTCCAATAAAAGTCAGTTCTACTTTTTAAAAAATACATGCATATATAAGCTTCTTCTTGCGTCCCTCAGGTGGGACGTCTCTCGGTTGCTTTTTGAATGCTTTTGATGATAAATTACTTTTCATTGTGTATTCTATTAGCACGTGGACATCATTATATGAGCTTCTTTTTAATTTTTTTATTTATAGAACCGGTTGACATGGGTGGAGTACTGCACTTGACCTGGGTTTATTGTAATAATGAATTTGAATGGTGTCTTTTGTAGTAAATTCATGCACTTTTTTTATTTTTAGTCGATGCAAAATTTTGGATATTTCTGAACAGAATACAACAACGTAACAAGGGATCTGAAGACGAAACAATTAAGCACAAAAAACGTAACAAGGGGATAGAGTAATTCCAAACATTCAAAAAAGATAATAAATTCCTATTCATATGTACGCAAGGGAAGCTAAATATGTACTGTTAATTAATAATAATTAATGATTAACTAAAAGATAGTGAAATATTAGTTAATCCATCAAAATCACAGTAACAATAACTTAAATTTTTTTGACGAGTCCTTATTATCCATTGTGTTGCTACTTAAGGAAAGCAAAGAGAAGAAACTCCCCATTCTCCGAATAAAATTGCTATATAAGTTGTTTGATTGAGGCTACATCAGCAACAACTAGAGCTAAAAGTTCGAGCCACCTAGTCTAGCCCGGGCTCGATGGTCTGAAAATAATGTTCAGGCCGGAACAACCTAAACTTTTAATCTAAAGGGAGGAATGCCAGCTCAACTGAGTCCTAAAAGTCCTACTTAGACTTTTACAAAGGAGTTTTTTTTTTAAAAAAAAAGAGAAAATAAAAGTCGACCGATCATAATAGTTTTGATTATAGAGTATTGGACTGGCTCAATAGTTTGGGCCGAACTAGATCAACAGTGACGGATCTTGGACTAGACCGACTGGTCTGCTTGGCCCAACCTAAACTTACAGCTCTATCCACAACTATATTCATAGTCTCATTAATGATCTAAATTAATTATTGAGGTTAATAAATCTTAAAAAAAATTACAAATTTTAAAACTTAAACAAATTGTTTTGATGGTATTTAATATAAGGTATTCTTTATGGTGAGACCCTATTTTTAATTGTTTGATTAATTTTTCAACAGTTAAATCTACGGAGGTCAGTATTAAAAATTTATAGTGCGCCGCACAGAACTACTCATGCTGCAAATTTAACCGTTGAAAAATTAATCTAACACTTAAAAATAAGAGTCTCACGGTAGTTTTTTTAAAAAAGTCTCACCATAGAAAATGCGTATAATTGAAAATGGTATGGTTAGGAGTCCCACATAAATGGTTATTTCGGGGAGTATTTTATTAATTTCTTTACAGATAAATAGGATAACATTTGTGTTTAGATAAAGGAGACAAAAATGTTATTTTGGCTAAAAGGTTTACACTTTTGGATGTGATTTTTTATTTTTTTAGTTCGGTAAAGGATGCGGTACCTTAAAAGTACTTGGAGAATAATTTATTATATTTTGATATAATAAGGGCAAATGGGGTATTAATATTTAGCACATAGGATGTTATATATTCTCAAAAATATTTCACACATAGGATGTTTGTGATATTTTTCCATTTTAATAAATATGGTTAGTTTATATAATGATAGTTATTTTGTATTAAATAAGTCAACTAGAACAACAATTTATTAAACGTACCTATATTAAATTAAATATCATAACTCATCAAATAATTTCCCATTTTTCATTACTATATTACGTAACTAATGTATCAAATTAATTATACAGTACAAATAAGGGACGTCACATTAGTTATAAACACATCTTATATATACCCTAATGTTATATATGTCCCTAATTCAGACAATGTTTATCCAAAAAGTACTTGGTATATGTTAAACTTTATTCAAATACAGACTAAGCCACGGTGGTGAGATAAAAAAAACAACATGTGGTACTCAAACTAATAATATTATTACACGCTTCTTCAATGCAAAACGACATGACATCTGATGCCCCTCATTAACCGGTTATTACCAACCACATTTAAAATGCCAAAACTTCAATATAAACCATTAGATACAATAAGAAAAAGGAGGGACGGTCCCTCGGAGGGACCGAAGAAACCCCTATATATACAATGAAAATACGTGATTTATTAGTAATTATTAATTAAAGGTCATTTTAGCTGTCTTACTCTTGTCATTTACTAGCGAGAGCAATAAAATAAAATAAAATAAAGATAAAAAAACACATATAAAATTTATGGTGATTCACTTTTAATGTAAATGTTGATACGTGTAGAGCAATGATTAGAATTCATACACTGGACATTTGCAATATGCTCTTCCAGCCAAAACTAATCAACATCGGATGAAAAACTAAACAATGCTAGAGATTGGCCACATTTAGAAGACTAGAAACATAGGTGCATGTAGCACCTCCAATTAGTAACAGCAGCTTTCTTTGATAATAGGCCCTCTAAAGCCGAAAAGGGAAATACTAAGCAGCCCTTAGTGCGTTAGCAGCATCACTCCTTCTGTTGTACTTTCATAAGGAGGATTATTTTTTTTAAACAACGATATTTCATTTAATAATTAAGTCGATATAGACTTTAAAAACTCATTTATTTCACGTGTTTAAATTCATAATTTTAATTCTGTTATAATGTTTTCTTTTCACAAAAAATTTAAATTTCAAATATCAAAATAAAAAATTATTGATTTAAACGTATGAAATAAACGGATCATAATATAATTGTGAAATGTAAGGAGGATTGAAACCTAACTTTGTAGCAGGAAAGAAATTATTGAGAAAAAATTTCTCCTTCAATAAGGACTTTTTTTTCCGGATAAAAACAAAAAAAGGGAGGGATCGGGTTACTTAACGCCAGCATGCCTTGTTGGGCCAAAGGGGCCTGTTTGAAAACATGCAAGGCCTTTTAAATCCTAGACCACCTATTTTTTAGGATGCAAAAATAACAGATTTATGGGAGTAGTAAAATTACATAGTAAATATCATAATGATATTTACATTACTACGAAATAATTATTTTAATGATATTAATTTTTGCTATTTGTAAACTATTTTGAGTTTTTTGCTATATTTTAGCATGGCTAGTTAGATTTTACCATATATCTAAAGCAAGGGCGGAGCTACATTACGCCCAGGAGTGGGGTGGGGTGCAGTTGTCCCCCACGGGCCAATGGATCCCTCTAATTTTGCCTCAATATATATATATATTACTGTTTTTCTTACTATTTGCCCCAACGAAATTTTATGTAAATTATAACATTGAAGTGGAATTTTTTAAAATATTTAACTTATACTCCAAGTTTTGACTTTTAAATATACTTGTCTCTTAAACTTTAAACTCAAATCAACCAAAACCCAATTATAGTACAATATAGTTTCTACTTATGGGACTCAAATTAAAAAAGGGAACTAAACTCTATTACATAATTTTTATCTAAGAAGAATAAAATAGACATGACATGACATAGCTTATCCAAAACTTTCCAATTGATCTGCCTATTTTTTCACATCCCCTCCCCACCAATACCTTTCCAATCACACACCATTAAATCATCACGCAGTTTCGTGGGAATCTTAAACATACTCAAAGTATAAGCAAAAGCAACTACCTTGCTTTTTCCCAATCTAAAAAAAATATAAGTAGGCCTTTTTACATGAGTACTCCTAAACTTCTTGATTGGCAAATCAGTCTCTTAATTTTAAATCTTGACAATCAACCCCTTGAGGTTTAAAATTCATTGCATTGCAAGTCCAATAAATAACGGTGTAAAAAACTTAATAGATTTTTTCCTCACGTGACTTGCATGTGATTTTTAAGAAGGGCATGAATGGTATAGGCAGTAAAATTGGGTTTAATAAAAATAAGAAAAGAATTTAAACAGACAAAAAAAAGACTAAACAATTAGAAAAATAGTTCTATGATCTATCATGCCGATGGGTTGGGGATCAATTGAACAAGAAAAGAAGTAATCATATATTTCAATAGCTTAATGCAAAGACAAAAGAAGAAAAAAAAAAGAGAGAGAGATTTAAGAAGAAATAAACCATTTTGCAATCCCAACTTCTAATCGATATTCATAACAAATCTTATCTCCTCATCCATTTTTGCATATAATGATTAGATTGAAGAACAAATAAACCAAAATTGATACCGAATCTCTACAATCAGGTTTAGGATATGAGAAAAGATGTCTTGAAGGGTTGGTTTTTTTTTTCCCCTTAAAAAAGAGAATTTAAAGGATGAAATGTTTCACGACTCAAGGATAAGATCTCACCACCTTAAGATACAGAAACAATAGAGAATTCACCACTCAATGAAAATCCACCAAAGAGATAAGAAATTCTGGAGTATAGCTGAATAGCTTCAGTTTTACAATTCACCAAAATCATCTCAGTTATGGCCACATACATTCTTTTAAAGACACGTTTTTCCTAATGGCTGCAATAATAAGCCACTAATTACAAGCTTAAAACTAAAAACATAACTTCTCAGCCTACTAAGATACACACATAAAAGCTGAAGTTACAAGCCACACAAATTCCACCATTACAACCAATTAAACACAGCTGAAACCCCTAATTAAAACACACCAGATAACAACCACTTTCAGCCAGCCTCAACACACAATTAAACACACCTTAAACACACAATAAAGATACAATTAACACCACCAATTAGCCCAAAACGTCCACATCTGGAATTGATCAGCCACCAAGCAAAGAAATTAGGTCTGAACTTGAACTAAATAGCTTGAAGAAACAATTAAGTCAAAACCTGAACTCAGGCCCAGGTCCGCATATCCACCTTGGTACGAACTTGAACTTGGATCTGAACTTGACCCTACTTGAACTTCATCAAAAATGGTCAGACATGTGAAGACATAAAGCAAAAAATGACGATTTAATAGGGTGCAGATCTGGTGGAGACTTGAGTGATGGAGGCGATCTGCCCAGCCACTTAGAGGCAAAGTAGATCGCCAAAGGATGGCATGTATATCTGTTGATGGTGAAATTTCGTCAACAGAAATACGCCGGATTACCCTCTGGTATCCCGCGGGGTTACAGGCTAGAAATTAGCTGTATATTTGAAATTATGCTATGAAGTGTTTGTTGTGTTTTGTGAGCATCAACATAACACTTGAATGAGAGAACACACGAGATTTATAGTGGTTCACTTTGTTAATGAAGAGCTACATCCATTTATGTATGGTATATTTCTTTAGGACTCTTTACAATTTACATGCACGTATCCTCTTTATTGTCTAATGCTTCGGAGAGCTCTCTCTCAGTGTATGGGGCTTTGCCCCTTTTTATAACCCAAGCTTCCTTCGTGGGTGGTTTTCCTTCGTAGGTGGAAGTACTCGAGTGGCCTACTTAATAGGCTAAGACTGTAGCCCACTAATCACCTTTTAGGCTATTCACTCAACCAATTGGTCTTCTATTACGGCTCTGTAGATTCCTATAATCTCTTACTGCCCCTTGCAGGGCGGTTTAGGAGTTTCACAATTAATGCCTGTATTGCAGATGTCTCCCACCTTTAGACGCAACTTTATGATGTCAGGCTTCTTTCTGAATAGCGTTCCCCTCGGCGTCTGGGTCACGCAGACCTCACGCCCTTTCTGATCTTTTCCGAAGGTTGTTTGCATAAGTTTGACGGCACAAAGGGTCGACGCCCTAATTTGGGCCTCTTTGCAGCGTCGAGGGGTAGTGAACTCTAAGCGTCGAGGGTAGTTGAACTCTTGGTGTCAAGGGTTGCCGCCTTTTGAGGGAAAGTAGGGCCACGCGTCATGCTGTCGCCGTTCCACATGTCACCCATATTTTCCCACACAACAATATCTATTCGGTCGGTATTGCGAAGAGGAGCATGCAACAATTTTTCTAGCAATACTTCAGATCTCGGCAATCTCCATCAAAGAAATCGATGACGGGTTTGTGGCTGCAAGGATCTGCTCCAGATCCGTGAAACCCATAAAGATCTATGAGATCTTCTTCACCGACGCTGGTATGTTGCAGAGGCCGGAAAAGATGTCGCCGGATGAATGCACGGGGTAGGCCGCAAAGAGAGAGACATTTTCTTCTTTCATTTCCTTTTATTTTTTTGGTTTTTTAATTTCTCCATTATAAATTGGACTATTCATACTCTTCTTAAAAATCTTCATTAGCAAAAAAAAAATACTCTTCTTAAAAATCACGTGCAAGGCACATGAAGAAAAATCTATTAAGTTTTTAACACTTTTTTTATTGGACTTGCAATGCAACAATTTTAAATTTTGAGGAGTTGATAGTGAAAATTTAAACTTGAAGTACCGATTTATCAACCGCGACAAATTTAGGAGGTACTCATGCAAAAAAGCCCCAGCTAGATAGACTTGAGTTCAAGAAAGGTATCAACCGCCCTTCAAGAAATATAAAAAAAGGCGCTTTAAAGCCTTCACGTGGGCAAGTGGCGTTAAATAAGAGAAAATGTTTATTAAATTGATTTACAATATGATATTTCTTTCTTTTTTGTTTTTTAGGGGAATTATGATCTATTTTTATATGCTAATCATGTGTGGAATTTTGCAGCTAATGGCAGCGTAACATGTGGGTTGGGTATAAAGGGATGGACAAAGTCAGAAATGACCGGCTTTAATTTGGCCATTGTCCAAGGCAGCTCCGATTGGTAGGAGAGATAAAAATAAGAAAGATATGAGGGCTGTTTCTTTACCTTTTTTTTTTAATTAGGTGATTTGAGTGTAAATTTTAAGTTAAGTTTGAGTTATAATTTAAGTTAAAATTATAATTTAAATTTGTATTTAGTTGTGTATATTTAAGTTATTATTTGAGATAAGAATCTTTTTGAGTTTGTGTTTGAGTGAGTTAAAACTTGAATTTATATTTAGATAGTATTTTAATAAAAACTTAATGCTGATGAAAAATTTTAATAGGGTATATAGGTGGGGTTTTATTCGTCTTTTCGTTGTCAATGCATAGAAAAAAATCATCTCAATCAGAATTAAAACGAAAAAATTATAGCATTTTAAGAATAGAAAAAATATTGTTCATTAATTTAAGTTCGAGTTTCTGAACTCGAGTTGAAGGAGAAACTTGAACTCAAGTTTTAATCCCAAATTCAAGTTCAAACTCAAATTCAAACTTAAAAGAATATAAACTTAAATAAAATTATAATTCAAATTATTTTTTTTTAATTTTTAACTCAAAAAAAAAGGGCCGGGAACAGCCCTTATTTTAACTATTTTATACTACTTCTTTTCAAGATAAAATATTCCTTTTTAAATTTTTATTAATCGATTGCATGATTTAAGGGATTCTACCTCTATCTCTCTTCCTTTTTTTCCTCTTAACTAATGAATTGAGATCGCGAACCTCCCTCTCTCTCTCTCCATTTCTCATTCCTGCCAAACACACTGTAATTATTGCTTCTATTATGTTCGGTTTGTAGATTTGCATAACAATAATTTTTTATGAGCAAAAGAACTGTAATAAAAAATTTGAACTGTGATTTAAGTCTGTTTGTACTCTTCTTTATCTCGTCCTTGTGGGGAATCCAAAATCTACCACATCAGCCCTTATTTTAACTATTTTATACTACTTCTTTTCAAGATAAAATATTCCTTTTTAAATTTTTATTAATCGATTGCATGATTTAAGGGATTCTACCTCCATCTCTCTTCCTTTTTTTCCTCTTAACTAATGAATTGAGATCGCGAACCTCCCTCTCTCTCTCCATTTCTCATTCCTGCCAAACACACTGTAATTATTGCTTCTATTATGTTCGGTTTGTAGATTTGCATAACAATAATTTTTTATGAGCAAAAGAACTGTAATAAAAAATTTGAACTGTGATTTAAGTCTGTTTGTACTCTTCTTTATCTCGTCCTTGTGGGGAATCCAAAATCTACCACATAGGAATGAGCGACATTACGCCCAAACCTTCTGTGCAAAAAATGAGATTTTTTTTTTATGGAAATATACTTTAAATGAGAATCTTTTTAATTACAGGTGAACAAGACCAATAGCTATTTGTTGGGAAATAAAAATTAATGGGCGATATTTGAATGATTAAAAAGAAGGTTTTTATTATTTTGATACTCCGCATTTTGACGTAATATTACATTAGTGCTAGTGGGGGGAGTTAGAAAAAATTTTCTGGCATATAAATTAAGTTAAAATTTTAAACGTGTTTTGGTTATTTTTCCGTTTTTAAAATTTAACAAATACCCGACTCGTCTATATTTTTTTTAATGAAAAAAAAAAGTATAAGCAGGAGTGACCGGCGATAATTACCTTCTAGAACAATCAGACTCATCTATATTATTATTGTACCTTATTCTTTTCTTAATGAATAAGTCACATCCATATATTGTAGTTTGACTGTTCGTTTAATAGACTCAAACGACAACTGGTTTTTTAATTTTATTTTTTGCTACGTTGAATATTTGAATGTTGAATGTTGCATTAAAAAACAAAGCGTGGTCTTTCCATTTCGTTTTTTGCCAGGGAGTAGGGACCCCTTGTCTTTTTAATTGGATAGATCAATTATTCATTGACTAATATATATATACTATGGCGACTCTCTTACACAACTCCATTATTTCTGGCAGGAATAATTGAATGCTAGAAGGATAAAGAGAAACTGAGGAAACAAGAAAACTTTTAGATAAAAAAGAGTAAAACGTTTTAGAGATCAAAAGATGATAGAAAAACAATCACAACAAAACGTTATTCAGATTAGATTGAACACTGTAGCTCCCAAGGATGGTAGTAAAGAATCCATGGGAATAAGACAAGATATTCAGATTTCCATGACAACTCACAGCCCATTTTCCATGTTCTCACTTGCAAAGCCCAATGTCAACCTAGAAAATAATATAAACATATACATACACACATATTTAATTATATATATGTATATTTATAATACAGAATGCGTGTATTATGTGTGAGAGAGATTGAAAAAAAAAAAAAAAAAAGTATTAAGTGCAGCGTCGTGGCGTAAATTTCGCCCAATATTCATGAATCCAATAATAATAGCAATATAAGTAATGATAATAAAAGAAGAAGAGGAAAAATGAATAAGGAGATGGTCAAAAGAAATCTTCAAAAAAAAAAAAAAAAAAAAAAAAAAAAGAGAGGGCAAAAAAAAGCAGCCAGAACAGGTAAAAATCATCGACAAATGTGGCCAAATGTGCCTTTAGATGGTCAAAAGAAGCAGCTAGCACAGGTTAAAACTGGATCAGAAGCTAGTCCTTTATACCAGAGAGGATTGCAATAGAAACCATGATCAACTCTTTAGTTTGTTTCTATCATTAGTTTGACTTTGTTTAAGCTGATGAGATAGGACAGAAGCAGAAGCAGGTCATTTGTTGCTTAAATTCCAGTTCAGGTAAAACCTCTCTTTCATTCCAATTTGTTTCTGATCTGTGATCTTGCATATCAAAACTCATGATCTTTTACGTTAGATTATGGATATTCCGATTCTGTTATGTTTCATTTTTTGTTTCTAATAATTAAGAATAGCTAGTTACTAGCTTCAAGGCTTGCCTGTTTCCCATGAATTTCAGAATGAGATGAGTCTCGGAAATTCTAGGACAATATATTGGTTCGTTTAGTATGAGAGTTCAAATCCGGGTGATTCTAATTTTAATTTTAGAATCAGAACCATAATTCATGATTTTGAGTCCAAATCATGGTTCTAAAACAAGAAATAGAATCAAGGGTTTGAACCACTCAAAATTAAGGGGGTGATTCATGGTTTAAACATCATATCAAGATTTAAACATTGAATCGGAACCATCCTAACCAAACACTGATTCTAAATCAGATTTATAGAACTCTTACACCAAACAACACCTAAGAGACACCTAAGAGTTTTAAGTGTTCTATTGATTTCAATTTTGATAGTTATATATCAAAGCTCAGGCTCGAATTGTTAAACCAAACTTGTAGTTATTTTCTAAACACTTTACTGAAAATATGAGAAAATTTGAACCTTTTTTTTTTTAAAGTATCTTAACTATTTACATAAGGAAAATAATTTCTCAATAAAACTTCCTTAAAATATTTCTACATCACCCATCAGGTCAGACTCGTCTATACAATCTTAACCCAACCAACACTACAACTTTATGTGCTTGTTATTTAATATCATGCTTTTAACATAGAAAACATTTCATTTATGTGTTCATCTCTACCTTTTATGATAGCTTTGTATAAATATTATTAATAACATAAACATAGCACATGAAATTTTTTAGTATAAAGTAAGAGCCTAGCACGCATTTGTTTTATTTTTATTTTTATTTTTATTTTTTATTTTTTATTTTTATTTTTTTTTTTGTATATAAACAAGCATCACACAAAAATATACTATACTTGTGTTGTAAGTTTCTACTTACTTGACTTCCTTAGATGCAATCATGACGATGCTGAACGACTTAAGTTTGCTATTACATAAATTGTAATCCACCAATTAGAATTTACAAGGGCTTAACTGAGCTTTAACGATTCTTTACGAACTTGTTAGTTAAAACTCTCTAAAGATTTCGTTGAACAAACCGACTAACTAATATTTGAAATCATTATGGGGTTTTGATGAAAACTAATTAGTTAATATCTTCTTAGATATGTTAAACTTTCCTTCTTTACATTTTTTTTTTTTTTATTGTAGCACTATGAAAAACTAAAGACATTTTTTTAATTAAATAGGATTATAATTACATACTTTCATTATTGAATAAGACAGTTAAAATTTTTCGTATAAGGTGGAGACATAACGAAAATTTAGAAAAATTTAATATGAAAATACTTTTATAAAGTATGAGTTGTATGTGACGCCACTCACTTGGCAAGGTTCCGTGACAGGAAATATAAAAGAAATGACAACAATAGGATTGGAGTGGTGGAATATTGAGAATTTTCATTTTTCTAGCTGTTGCACCTATCAATTATGCAACTTATGTTTCATTAATTTGTTTACCATTTACGATTGGTGGTGCTGGCATATCTGTGACGATCAATTAGAGTCCTTACCGTTTCACTTGTGGTCTCAAAATTGCCAAGTGTCCACTATTTTTATTTATTTTTAAGTCATTAGTAATTTGTTATCTATAATATTACCTTCATGATCCATATGCGGACTCTACGTATGCATGTAGTTTGCTGGGAGCAGAGAAAATTAAGAAGCAAACATGGATAATGACTATGAGCGATGGGATTTATGGAATCTACGGTTTTGTGTTATCCTGAGCATCGTCCTACAGCCTACCTTAGCGCTCTTGCCATCCATGAGGCAGCGATACAAATCCGTCTGGGTGCACATATTGATCTGGTCCGTCTTCTTGCTATCAGATTGGATACCCGTTTATGCTCTTGGTCAAACCATCCAAAGCCCCAGTGACGTGAAGGACTCCAACTCCATTTCCGAAGAAAATAGAGAAATTTTTGTATTCTGGGGACAGTTTTTCTTGGTCTATCTTGGAACAACTGACAGCCTCTTGGATAGAGGTATTTGGCTGAAGCAACTTGCTGGGGTCATTCTACAGCTTGTGTTTACTGCCAATAGCTTGTTTATGCTCGTAGTAGCCAAAAGCCATAACCTACGGGCCGCCACGCTCCTGGTGTTCTTTGTGGGAGTTATCAAGTGCTTTGAAAGAGTGAATTCTCTTCTCAATGCAGGCTTTGAAAGTTTTGGACAAGTTTTGTTGCCCAAACCGAACCCCGGACCTGACTATGAAGAGGTTGTCACGGCATTCTCAAGGACACCAACGACGGGTGCGCAGGTGATCCGAATGCCGTCAGACCGGATGAATATGACGCTGCTTAACTCTGAGAACTCCAACACAGAATTCAATGATTTCCGATTGAAGGAAGAAGCATATTCAAACTTGAAGGCATTCAAGGTCCTCTTAGCTGGCTCTTCTGTGAGCTTCGAGGATCGAGAAAAGAGCAGGGAGTTTTTCCTGAGACTTAACAAATCAGCTAATGCTTTTAGATTAGTTGAGTTAGAGCTCAACATCTTGAACGATTTTCTCCATAACAAGGCGGCTACAGCACAGAACAGGGTTGAGGTCTCTTTGCGATCTATTTGTTTCGCCTTTATAATTGCTGCCTATATATTGTTTTACGTAGCTAAGAAGGATGATTATAGTGATACTGATATTAATCTTACCTACCAATTGATGGTTGCACCCATTTTACTTGATATCACATTTATACCAACGCTCATCCTTTCTAAACGGAGCTCCCTTTGCGGAGAATCATCCTGGAGAAAACGTATAGCTGCATTTATGCTGAAACAAAAAAGATGGTCCAGGTCAGTCTCCCAGTATGATATGATCAGCTATTGCCTAGGTAGCCGCCCAAGGCTAGTACTCTGCAGGTTGATTCGAAGTAATTTTCATCTCGAAGGATATATAGACAGGACGAGAACAGCCTTTGTTTCTTCCGCAGTTCCTGTCACTAAAGATCTGCAGGATTTTATTTTCAATGAGCTCAAAACAAAATCTGAGAATGCAGACAATTTAAAGGATGCGGCAGAAGCATGTTCACAAAGGGGTAGTTCAGCCCTCTTGCGGAGTAGGAGTACCACTCCCGAGTCTACAAAACTTAAATGGAGCATTGAAGAGTTCGATTATATGAAGAGCCTTCTCCTTTGGCACTTGGCCACCGAGTTCTGTTATCAGCTTGATCAGGAGGAAGACCTGTTGTCAAGCACTCAAAGAGAGCATAAAAACATTTGCAAGCTTGTCTCAGACTATATGTTTTATCTACTGGTCACACAGCCCAAAATGTTGCACCCAGATCTTGGAAATTGGGGCGTAACCTTCCAAGACACTCGGGCAGAGGCCGAAAGATTTTTTGAAAAGCACTCAATATTGCGCCATTTGGAGGCCTGTGAGAAGCTGAATAAGGTAGAAACACCATACAGATCGGCTAAAGTGAAGGGAGACATGAGCAAGTCTTTGTTGTTTGATGCGTGCATCCTCACTAAAGAGCTAAGAGCTATGGAGCAGAAGAGGTGGGAGGTTATGGCCAGAGTGTGGGTAGAATTGATGTCTTTTGCTGCCATTAATTGCCTGCCCGCCATACATGCGCAGCAACTAAGTAGAAGCGGAGAACTTTTGACTCACATTTGGCTACTGATGAACCATCTGGGTTTGGGAACGCAGTTCTTTGAACAGGAAAGGGAACATGGAAAGATATGAGATATAAGCAGAGGAGATGAGACCTAGAATGTTCACTGGATGCTTAGCTTCAAGAACTATTTTAGGGATGAAGATTATGTTTATTATTGAGGTTTCTTATTATGCTTGGATTGTCTTTATATATATTTTCACTAGGCTTCTATTGGTATCCTCTTAGTGTTTGCAGTGGGAGAGGTTTCGAGTTGATTAGATAAAACCATATTACCTCATGTCACATTCCGGTTGTTCTCGTTTGGCCTTTGATTTGATAGGTTCTACATAGACTCGATTATGTTGTGTTTCAGCGGACTTTTGAGTTGATAATGTAGCAGATTATTGGAAATTCTCTCTTTGACTCCATCTATATTCTTTTTCCACTCTTCATCTTTTTCTTCTCCCCAAAGTTCTCTCTTTCCACGTCCTACATCACTTTTACTACTAGAACTAAGCCACCTTCTGCGTTAATGTTAACAGTGTGTTGAAAACTTGAGAAACCTTGGGACTTTTGCTTTTAAAAGAGAAAGCAAGCTGTCCACTTTAATCTGAGGAAATATACTTTAACATCACTGAAACCCAATCAAAATTTGCAAAAATAAATTCACCATCTGAACAAATTAGGTCGACAATAAGAATAGAACATAGATCTTTATACTTTAAACATAGACATGACAGTTGAGAAAACATGGAAGATGAAGAGAAACAATTATCTCTCCATAATTACATGAAAGCTGGAGTAAAAACATTAACTTGATTGGTATCAAATAAGTTGGATTGAGGTTAATATTTCTCACTGTCGGATTCATCCGATAGCCTAATGATCATCCCCTTCTACCCACTTCCATCAAGTTGTCCCATAGAGAGAATGTGTGCCATGTATTGCTGTAAGCACACAGATGAAAATGAGAAATGTGCAAGTAAGTGCCATGGAAATCAAATTCTTAATGCTGACACAGTAAAACTTTAGAAAGTCAAAAACATTTGAATCGTCGAATTATATTTATGAGGCAGGACCATCTACTATGAACTACGAAGATATTGAGGAGTGTTTTAGAATATCAACTTTCAGGTCAGCATGCTGATACAGCATAAAATATACACCAAATTTATTAACAAATGAAATACAAAAGAAACCTCCACCGATCACCTCGAGATAATGAGAGAAGACATATCTTCATCTCTAGATTCTAATATATTGAATAAGAATAGAAAGCATATCTTAAGCAGACTACAACACCACATGTAACACCCACAACTGTCATTGTTTGTATATACCATTTGAAAGCAAATAAACAGTTTGATAACCTTTTGACAGCCCCAAAATTCCCCAAACCGACTTGGTGGGCTTGAGTTAGAAACCGAACCCTGCTAAACTCTACAATCTTTCAGAAGCTTGAAACTCTTGGTTACTCACCGGAAGGGGGCCCTGCGGAATTGAACCCCAGACCATGTGGGAGCAAAACCACAGGCCTGAGCCTGACTGCCTCAAACAACCCTCATGCTGGGCACTTGTAATAGAAATAGTTTACTGATAACCACATCCAGTTCATTAACAACTAAAGGTTGAGAAGCATCGTTCTAGAGGGACATTGAAAGAAGTAGAAACCACCGTATCCATAAATCTAAACTAGTTATTCACGATCTGAGCGTTTAAATTTCTGCTTTTGCGGTCCTAATTGATAAGGAAACTTAAACAAATTCAATTTCATGATTTGTGGGATTTGTAAATGGTTCATTTTTTTCCCCTTAAACATTTGTGACTCTAGGAGATTTGTTACTTCTTTCCTTTTCATGTATACCTTGTATTCAAGTCTATATTGTACCTTATGACATCAATACAAATAGTTCAACCATTCACAAAATTCAATCTTTCTCAACCTATCATACTAATCTCCATAAAAAGTTGATAATCTTGTTAGTTAAAGTGAGTTATTTACTTTGACTGGGGACCAAAAAAGACAAAAAAATAAAAAAAATAAAAAATAATAATAATAATCAAATGTAGTCCATAACACAACATGAAATAATCAAACCAGACCTCACTCTAAAAAACAAAGATATAAAACCAAGTTGTTATTATATGCATGAAAAAGATGACACGTTCTTGAAGTAGATAGGGAAATAGAACAACTTACAGAATGGTATTCATATGCTGAATTTCCCTGACGGTTGAAGTGTTTAGCCATGATGGAGAACTCAATTGAGCCCCATTCTTCCGTTTCAAAGCAATTCCCAAGCGCAGCTTTGTACAACTACAGAACCCAAAATAACAAATTATATGTACACACACACACACACACACATATATATATATATATATGCAAGTGTCACTTAATCAAACAACTAATCTGCAGTCTCAAACCTTTGTAGTGTCCACCAAAAGCTCCGTTCCAGCTGGGTAGGACGCATAGAATTGATCGCCTCGAGAATACCCAGCTCTAGTTCTGCAAAACCCAGAACCTAAAACCCAAATAAACACAAAAAAAAAAGACCAAAACTTGAAGAACAAAAAGGAGTACAATTCAACTCACGTATTGTTTGTATAGGCGTAGCTCAAGCCCGCCGCGAAGAAGTAGAATCCGGTATACGACACAATTCTTCGGAGCTTCTGAATCTTTAGAAGCTCCACAAAGCCGTCGTATAGCCTCATCATCGCTGGTCCAAAGCGAAGATTTTTTTTTTTCAGGTAGGCATTTAATCAAACACCTGGTGTGCTTTTAAGTAAATGGCCAGAAAATTCCCACAGTTTTCGACTGTACTTCCGTGGATTCCAATGCCTCGAGAAGAAGAAGGAAAATGGAAACGGCAAATCCTTTTCGTTTCGCACGTCGCTGACACAAAGAAGATAGTCCGACGAGATGGTCTTGATTTCGGGGGGTAATCTTCACGAACAGCCTTCAGTCCATCTCCAACCAAATTTCTGTGAAAAATGCTTAAAAGACACTAACTGTGCTAAGCACCACATTTCACCTGTAAGTCCCACACTATGAAGCTCACTTTAGATTGCTCGCTAGTGTCTTATAACATTATTTTTTCTCTTTTAGGTTTTTTAGTAACTTATTTTATAGTTATTTAGAAATTAAGGGTGTGTTTGGCTATCTAAAAAACTCAAAAAAAAATAATTTGAATTTGAATTTTATTTAAGTTTATGTTTTTTAAAGTTTGAATTCGAGATTCTAATTTTATTTAAGTTTATGTTATTTTAAGTTTGAATTTGAGTTTGAACTCGAGTTTGAGACTAAAACTCGAGTTTAAGAGCCCGTTTGGTTAGAGGATTCATTATCTGATTCGAATCATGGTTCATTGTTTGCTACAGTATTTTCTCTCACAAAAAATACACGTAAATCGAAAATAGTTCTAATCTCATGGTTCTAATCCATGAACCAAACGGGATCTAAGTGTCCCCTTCAACTCGAGTTCAGAAACTCAAACTCAAATTAATGAATAATATTTTTTCTATTCTTAAAAATACTATAACTTTTTCGTTTTAATCTTGATTGAGATGATTTTTTTTATGCGTTGACAACGAAAAGACGAATAAAACCTCACCCATATACCCCATTAAAAGTTTTCATCACCATTTAGTTTTTTTTAAAATACTATCTAAATACAAATTTAAGTTTTGACTCATTCAAACACAAACTCAAAAAAAGATTCTTATCTCAAATCATAACTCAAATGTACACAACTAAACACAAACTCAAGTTACAACTTCAACTCAAGTTATAACTCAAATTCAACTCAAAAACTACACTCAAATCACACTCCAAAAGAATAGGCTCTAAGTATCACTATCTAATAGAAACTGGACCTCACCTATAAATCTTACACTGTGAGACTCACTTTCGATTAGATGATGATGCTTACCGGTGTCTATAATATTGCTCTTTCTCTTTTAGATTATTTACTTTTTATAACTTATTTTATAGTTATTTAGAAAGTATATCATTCCTTTTAATCTCATCAAAATATAACTTTAAATTACAATTTTCTTACAAGTCATACCTTTAAATTATAATTTATATATAAACTTATACCTTTTCGGTATTATAGTTTGTGAAATATTATTTTTATAAGTGAGTTTGTATATAAAGATGGCAATAAGACGAGGCGGCGGCGGGGATTTCCCGTCCCCATCCTTGCCTATATCCCTGTTTAAAAAGAGAGGGGTTGATATTGGGAATTTCTCGTTAGTAGAGTAGAATCTTCCTCATACCCGTCTTAATCTCAATCTAATAAAATAACGCATTTCAAAAAATAAGTTGAATTCACTATAAATTAAAATCAAAGTTAATGGTTGCACAAAACAAACCAAATTCTAAACATATAGAAACTAAATCTTAGTATTAAAACATCAAGAGGAATAATTATGTTTTGAAAGTTAATATTATACATATTTATTTACATGAAAATATACAGTTATATGAATGTATATCGGGGCTGTAACAGGACGAGGAGTACTTCCTCTATTCTCGCCCCGTTACAATTCGGAAATAAGTTTTTGTCCCCATTTTTGCCTCCATTCCTAATTATTATTCTGCATTCTCACTCTTTTCGAGGCGGGGCTTGCGGGGTTCATTCTTATAGGAAAACATGTCATCTTTATTTGTATATAACGCCCATCTCTATTTACAAATAATTACATAATCACCTTTTAAGAATAATTTGGTCATTTAACAAGTCAACTCAAGTTTTGAGCGAGAGGAAGTATAGATTTATGTATTAATTTGAATTCAAAGATATGCTTTTGATAAAATTAAAAGTGGATGATATACTTTTTAAATAAATATAAAATACATGGTATGAGAATATAAATAATCCTTCTTTTTTAGAGAATGAGATAAAAATCTCTAAAAGTGTTTGAGTTTAAATTTTTATCTTTTGAAGTCTTTACACTTAATTGATATTTTTTTTAGTCAAATAACTATATTAGATAAAAAGATAATAAATAAGAGTAACGAGTAAAAATGTGAAAACATACATTCTAAGGGCCCATTTAGCTCATACGTTTAAATTAATGATTCTTAATTTTAACATTTAAATTTTAAATTTTTTATAAGAAAAATATATAATTAAAATTATGAGTTTAAACTCGTGAAATAAATACGTCTTAAAATTAAGTTAAACAATTTTCTCGATTTTTTTTATATGCTTCCTTCGTATGTAAAGTTCTCGGTTTTTTTTTCCCTAGAGAATCGCTTTCTACTTTCGGTTTCGAGTTTTTTTTTTTGTTTTGTTCTTTTTTTTTTCTTATCCGTGACTTATACCCCTCCCTTGTAATTATTGATGTCGTTTGTCAGTATTCTACTGTTGTCTTGTCATTTTATGCTTTTGTTGCCGTTTTGAAGTCCCAGTATTGCTTGTTTTGTAGTCCCAGTATTGCTTGTTGTTTGCGTCCTAATCCCTATAATCGTCTTTCTAGTTTATTGGTTATATTTGTATATATTTTATAGTATTTTCAACTTTATTTATCGTTTTCCAGTTTTGATGTCGTCACATACAATATGTGAGCTACTATAGCAAGTTGTGATTAAAAAAAAAAATCAGCAAATTTACAAAATAAATAAATAAATAAGCAAATTTGCATGCCAATTGCTAACGATACCCACTCCATAAATAGGCGGTGTCGTAACTTCATTGGGGTATCACGTGTATCAGTTGTAAAAGAGACTAATTTAAGAGAAGTGAACGAGAAGACAAAAATATAAAGAAAAGAAAAGAGAGAGAGAGAGAGAAATGGAGAGAAATCTATATGTAAAAAAATGATTTTTTTTTTTAATGAAAAGAATAAAATTAACGCTTACTCTTTATCTGCATATTTTGTTAGTTAATTCCTTTCTTCTTAATATTTTGCCTACCATCTACAACGTTTCTAGTTTTGTGCCGTTTAGTTACACCAGTAAAACTCGTTTTGCATCAGTATGCAGTGCAGTCCCCTTAAGAGTAATGGAGCGTTCTCTATTGTTAGAAACTTTATCAATATTGTATACAGCGAGTCACCGAGGCTGTGAGAGGAAACCATCGTTTGAAACTCAAATAAGATCTCCAACATTGTTATTACTTATTATATCCATCCGAGATCTCGAGGAGCCAACGACAATTTTCTATTAACCACTCCCAGTCCCAAGTCACAACAATATTCAATACAAATGAGGATTTACTGTAATTTTAATTATGGTTCGTGGATAATAATTTTTAATTTTTTATAGTATTTTTTTCTCATAAAAAAATTTAAATTTTAAAAATTAATAATAAATCATGATTCTAAATTCACAAAATAAACGTCTTATTTATTATTGCAACAACTCTGTACTTCATTTATTATTGCAACAACTTTGTAGTTCTTTAATTTATTGACCGAACAAGGCACATGAACTTGAATGTTTAACATTACATATCACAAAAAATCCTTTAACAAAAACTATATTTATGACCAACTGCAACTACTTCGAAACTTGAGTCTGAAAAGTCAATGTTAATGGAGCCCGGAAGTTCAACCCACCATAAACTCGTTCTTATATAATATATTTATATAATTATGATATAGAATATAATAATATTATTAAAATAGTAACTGAAATAATTAAAATAATAATTATATTATATTATATTATAATATATATATGAAAATGTTTTTAGTCCGGCAGCAATTATTTATCTGACTTATCTGGTAAGTGATTTTCAGTCGTTGATGAAAATGGACGGGTGGGATTCATCACATCCTTACAGAAGCATTCACATGTGCTAGCTTCCGTACACTGCAAGTGGCAGCTTTTATTGGCCATGTGTTGAATGAAGAGAAAAGGGAGAAGGAAGAGTGAGGTTGGTGGCCACGTGTATATGTGAGAGACAAGGGATGATGTGAGAGACAAGGGAGATGGCTGCAAGAAAAAAATATATTAAAAAAATGTGAAACCCAATTAAAAAAAAGCTCTTTTTTTGAACAAAACAAAGAGAGCCTTGATTAGCGAAAAAAAAGAGTGAGGCTTAATCGTTTATGGAGGGGGAAAGAGCTCAGTAAAAGCAGCAGCTTTTACAGTTTTACAGTAGGCGAAAAATATAAGGATCGTGTATGTAAAATTTCATTATTTTTTGACGTCGTTTTTATTTTATTTTATTTTTTAAAGATGAAAAAGAAAGAAAATCATAAAAAAATAGAATATTCATCAAAAAAAATGTGCCACTTATTGCATTAATTGCTAAAAATCATATATTAATTTTAGAATGTAAAAAATAAATAAAATTGTACATTTTTTACCCATCCCGGCCCCTGAGCTGGCCCCTGGCGCGCCCCACTACGTGAGCCGGCGGCTTTTTGACAGGTTTTACTTTTTTTGTCAATTTTTGAGGCAATTTTTTCTGGCATGCCTAGAAAAATGTAAGGATTGTGTATGCAAAATTTCATTATTTTTGACGTCGTTTTTATTTTATTTTATTTTTTAAAGACGAAAAATAAAGAAAATCATAAAAAATATAATATTCATAAAAAATAGTGCCGCTTGTTGCATTAAATAAAAATCAATATCTATTATATATAATAAATGTGATGAAGCAAGCACGTGTCAACTAATTTTTATCTCTTTATAGTACCCTTAACTATTTATATTTTTTACTTATTTGTTATCTACTATTTTCTCTTACTTAGGGCTTGAGAAAACAAAAGGGTTTAATTTGTGTTTCCATTTATGTTATTTACCTTTTGTACTTTTTATTTACGTGTTATGTACTAGTTTTGTGTTTCTATTTATGCCCTTATAAATTTTTGTATGTTTAATCTACTTGTTATCTATTGTTTTATCTTACTTAAGTCTTAAGAAAAAACGGTTTAAGTTGTGTTTCCTTCTATGTTCTTCACTTTTTGTACTTTTTACTTATTTGTTATCTACTATTTTCTCTTACTTAGAGCTTAAAAAAAGTGATTAAATTAAATAATATTTGAATTACGTTCTGAACGTGGCTTCCGAATCTACAAAACTCACCCCATCAAAATAAGCTGTGCGGTCTAAATGTTAAGAAAAATAATAGAGTATGACGATTAGTTAGAACTTATTTGTTTACATCATAAAATTATTTTTCTAATAGACAATAAATATAACAGTTAAATTCATGCAATTGCACGTGCCTACTTTTACTAGTTTCTTAAAAAAATAAAAATATTTTAAGACATTAAAATATTTAAAGGAAAATAATAAAATAAAAAGTTCATGATTTTTTTTCTAGATTTATTAGATTTTGATTAAGTAAAAGAGTACTAATGTCATTTTACATCATAAAAATCAACTTCAGAGTACCAAGAATATATTTTTAAAAATGCTGAGGTGTCATTTTAATATTATCAAGAACACAAGATACTAAAAGCATATTTCGCTATATACATTGTCGCTTACGTTCATTAACATGAAATACAACAAATCAGTCAATATACATATTTTTATGCTATGTGTTCACTTAATTGCTATAAAAAATACATATTTTGAGGATTAATATACATTGTCGTTTCTTATAACTTAACATATACATCTTTATATGTAAATATACACACCTTATATATAAATATACATGAAAATGATAGAATTGTACATCTGCCGTTTCAGTCCGGCAAACAGTAACCGCCGGATTAAAGACCTTGCCTATATATATAATTACAATATAATGTATATTTATTATTATATTTAATATAAGTGCAAACTCTTCAATAACTACCCAATTTCAATCAAGAACACTCCTTAACACTTAAAATAATTTACTAAAAGAAGAGAAAATAACACTTAAAATAATTACTTTTTTAAATAAAAAAAACACACACACAGGGGATATTTGGTTTGAGGATTTAAACAATAATTTGAATCATAGTTCATAATTCGTTATAATATTTTTTCTCATAAAAAATATATATATAAATTAAAAATAATTCTAATTCATGAATTAAACCTCTCTTAAAGAAGTTGAAAGCATTAACTATTTTTGGCTCCGTTCATTTCGTTGATTTGAGTTTAGAATTCGAGTTTTTTTACAGTAAAAAGCTCTCACAAACAATCACATCTAACTTTTTTGCTATAATAAAAAACTTTCACATAAAGTCATATCTCAACTCGAATTAAAAATTAGAATCAATGAACTAAACGGACCATTTGTTTTTAGTTTAACAAAAAGCACGTGCAAAGCACTGTTTTCTCTATGCACGTTCAGAACACTTGCGATCATGTACACGAGTGACGCGACCAATAATTGTACCACACGCTTTGCTTTTAATTTCATATTTCCCCGCTCCTCCTGTCAGTTATCTTTTGGCAACTTGCACTTAAAAGATTCCCATTCTCATCAAACCCTTTTTTGTTTTGTTTTTGTTTTTGGTTTTTTTTAGAGCTTGACATTTCAATATTACTACTATTGACTACATAGGATTTATTCTTTTAGAGTAACTCTTAAACAAAATTTAAACTCATTACCTTTATTGTTTGTAAAATTTGAATTTAAATTTAAGTTTTAATTCGAGTTTTGAACTAAAATATGAATTTAAGTTTTCTCTTTAATTTAAGTTTTTAAATTCAAATTCAAGTTAATAGATAATATTTTTTCTATTATTAAAAACGTCATAATTTTTTTATTTTAATTCTGTTTGAAATAATTTTTTTCTATGCATTCACAATGAAGAAACGAAAAAAACCCCACTCACATACCCTATTAAAATTTTTTATCACTATTGAATTTTTATTAAAATAATATCTAAATACAAATTCAAGTTTTGACCTATTCAAGTACAAACTAAAATAGATTTTTAATTCAAATTATAACTCAAATGTGCACATCCAAACACGAACTTAAATTTAAATTATAACTCAAATTTAATTCAAAATGTATACTTAAATTATTATAACTTAAAAATATAACCGAACAATCTCATAATTTTTTGCCCTTTTTTTCCCTAAAATATTGATAGTTTTTTGCCGCCCCCCCCGGAAATATCGGCCACATAGTGTTAGTAGTATACGCAATGCGAACTGCCCAAAACACTCACAAACTAAAAAAAAAAAAAAAAAAAAACCCTCACCACTACTCCAATGAAGTCAACGCTCTCCACCACCCTCCTTTTCCTCTTTCTCACCGCCATCACAGCGTCCTCCTCCTCCTCCCTCGTCCCATCCTCAGCCGTCCCCACCAAATCGGGCTATCTCCCAGTCACCCCTTCCCTAAACTCCTCCTCCATCTTCTACACCTTCTACGAGGCCCAATCCCCCACCCACCCCCTCCCCCAATCCCCCCTCCTCATCTGGCTCCAGGGCGGCCCCGGCTGCTCCTCCATGATCGCCAACTTCTTGGAGCTCGGCCCCTGGCGCGTCAATTTCAACAGACTCCCCCACGAACCCCTCGCTCTCCAGCCCAACCCCGGCTCCTGGAACCGCCTGTTCGGCCTCCTCTTCCTCGACAACCCCGTCGGCACCGGCTTCAGCGTCGCCGTCACCCCAGACGATATTCCCAAAGACCAGACCAAAGTTGCCCAACACCTTTTCACCGCGATCACGAGGTTTCTCGCTGAAAACCCGGGGTTCAAAACCCGCCCCGTTTACATTACCGGAGAAAGCTACGCCGGGAAGTACGTCCCGTCGATTGGATACTACATTTTGGAGAATCCGGGACGGGCGAGCAGGGTGAATTTGGCCGGCGTGGCGATCGGGAACGGGTTGACTGATCCGGTAACCCAAGTGGCTACCCATGCTTTGAATGCTTATTTCTCTGGTTTGATAAACGACAAGCAGAGGAGTGAATTGGAGAAGCTTCAATCTGAGGCGGTGAAATTGGTAAACTACGAGAAATGGGGCGAGGCGACGGAGGCGAGATCGGGGGTTTTGAGGCTGTTGAGTAACATGACGGGTTTGGCGACGTTGTACGACTACACGAAGCAGAAGCCGTACAAGGACGAGATGGTGGAGGAGTTATTGAGAAACGACGAGGCTAGGAGGGCGTTAGGGGTGAAGGGAGATGTCGTTTTTGAAGTTTGTAGTGACTTGGTTGGGGAAAAGCTGAACGACGACGTGATGAAGAGTGTGAAGTATAAAGTGGAGTTTTTGGTGAGGAAGCTGAGCAAGGTTTTGCTTTACCAAGGGTTTTACGACCTGCGGGATGGTGTCGTTTCGACGGAGGCCTGGGTGAACACGATGGAGTGGGAGGGGTTAAAGAGGTTTTTGGGGGCGGAGAGGAAAGTTTGGAGGGTGAATGGAGAGCTTGCGGGGTATGTGCAAAGATGGGGAAGTTTGAGTAATGTTGTCGTTTTGGGGGCTGGGCATTTGGTGCCTACAGATAAGCCTTTGAGTGCTCAAGCCATGATTGAGGATTGGGTTTTGGGTAAAGGGTTGTTTGGGGGTGAACAAAAGGAGAATTATCATTGTGTGTCAAGGAATTTCTAGGGGCCAAATGCAATTTAGAAGTGAGTTTTGTTGGTGGATTGGTTTGTAATTGTATGAGTTAGTGAATCAAATAATGGACATGCACGATTTAACATTTAGTTCATAGATTCAGAACTATTCTTGATTTATGTGTATTTTTTATGTGAAAAAATACTGTAACGAATCACGAATTATGATATAAATCACATGAATACACCAATTAAGAATCACGAATTATGATATAAATCACATGAATACACCAATTAAACGCATAAAATATAAAGTGAATAAGAGAATAGGTGATCCATGGAAAAGGTTTATGAATTTATATTAGTTACGGAATTTGTATGTACATTGACATAATATGTGTTTGGAAAAAAAAAAAAAAAGTTTTTCCTGGATCTTTGTCGATTTAACGATCCCAAAAAGTTGTTCCATACACAGTTTATATATTTCATTATGTTATGCTCATGTATTGCGGTGTTGGGTTCTATTGGGAATTCATTCTCCCAATTTATCCTAAGATGCATTAATTTGTAGTCTAAGGTCTCGCATATGTTAAATCTCTTTTAAAATATACGCTAAAAAAATGGGTCTTGGATTTTGGAGTTTCTTAAAAACCGTCTCTTGAACAAATTTTTTTTTTGAAGAGTACATAAGATTAGTGACTTCAATAAATCAAGTTCTTAAATTAAAAAAAAAAAATCTAACATTTCCACCCATTCTTTGGATGACGCAAATTTTGAATTAAAAAAAAAAACAAATTTTAAATGAAAGAGTAAAGGAAGGACAACTAATGTAACGGCGCTTGGAGGCGGATTTGTGAAGAGGAAAATTGGGAAGAATAAGAAAAAGGAATATTCGGCTTTTACAAGAGGTTTAGAGAACCTCCAAAAAGACCAAACAAAATTCCGATTCCAAAACCACCCAAGTAGCACAAAACCCGTACTATGATGCCATTTTGAGGAATTGATGTGCAGGGCTAGAATGGCAGGGCACCCTGTAGAGCACCTACAGGTTTTTCAGAGCCACTTTTTTCATATCTGCTCTCCCCTACTTGCCACAGCCCAAAAATTCCTTGTGTTCTTTTGGGCAGAGAGAAAATGCTTAACACAAAAATGCAACGCTTACCTGATTCTAATTGACCACGGCTACTTCTTTCATGCTTTTTGCTCATACGATGAAAACCCTAGTGGCTATTTATAGAGCACCCCATATGATAAGGGTTAAAATGAGAGAGATCTATTTGGGCTCAAATCTCAATCTCCTCTGGGGCTTCCTCGCTCATCAGCGGCCCAAAACTTGTGAAAAGAACAAGCCCTTCTAAATTTAATGTCTAAAGAATACGAGTTGTTTCACTTTGGTTCTTATAATTAAAAATAGAGAGAAAGAGATAAATAGATCAAGATTTAAAATGAATTAAAATTAATAGGTTAATAGTTTACATAAGTTAATAAATATGCTAAATTACTGTTTTCGTCTATAATTTGTCTGATTATGAACCATAACTTGACAAATTATTCACAATTTTTGTCTATAATTTGTTTCGCTATGAACCATAACTTGACAAGTTTATTCATAACTTATTTGGTTATGAACCATAACTTGACAAGTTATGACATATTAATTTCTATAACTAAAAATTGGCCTATATATTTTTTTAAACTTTTCATATTGGTCTGTTTTCTACTATTTTCCTTAAAAATAGTATAAAGCTGACCCTCGAGCTTATCCGACATTGTAATTTCAGTACTTCTATCAATTACACGTCAAACTTCTAACAATTTTACAAACATGTAGATCATATGATTTGTTTCTAAAAGACACTAATGTGGATGATGAAGATGCCGGTCTTACGAGCAAAGCAGGAGGAAGTATCTCTAGTTTTCTTTTGAATTTTTAAAATTTTAAAATTTCTTTGAATAAAGTCTTCGTTTTCTTTGAAAATTTCTCAGAGGTGATTGTTTTATCAAAAAAGCCAAGCGTCTCTAATAGCTCAAAGGAGTGCTCACGGAAAAGAAAATGTTTGTTCTCAAACATTTCATGATTTTTGTGATAATGATTCCATAGAACAACTGCCATATTTGTAGGCATGAGTTTAGAGCAATTAAAGATGTTGAAGCCAACCCACTGATGAAGAGAAATTACTGACTTTGAAACCTCACCAGAAATCTCAAAAAACCAAAAACAAAGTTCTTGAATATTGAAAAACCTAAACTACAACTTTTTAATACTTGCAATAATTGAATGTGTTGCAACAAGTTCATGTTCTTTTAAATTTGAACTCGAGTTTGGGACTAAAACTCGAGTTCAAGTTTCCTCTTAAACTCGAGTCCAGAAACTCGAACTCAAATTAATGAACATTATTTTTTCTATTCTTAAAAATGCTATAATTTTTTCGTTTTAATCTTGATTGAGATGATTTTTTTTTCTATGCGTTGATAACGAAAAGACAAATAAAACCCCACTCATATACCCTATTAAAATTTTTCATCACCATTGGGGTTTTATTAAAATACTATCTAAATACAAATTCAAGTTTTGACTCACTCAAACACAAACTCAAAAATATTCTTATCTCAAACTATAACTCAAATGTACACAACCAAACACAAACTCAAGTTACAATTTCAACTCAAGTTATAACTCAAATTCAACTCAAGAACTACAGTTAAGTCACACTCCAAAAGAACAACCCTCAGTCTCTTGACAAACGAGCAACAAGAAGATGAATAAGAAGTGGAAATCCAGAGCTATGACAGACCCATAATTAGCGCCAATCGGAGACGATATCGGATATTTTGGCGGAAGAATTTCTCAAGTTTTGAGATTTCTAGTCGCGGGAAAGGGTGGTTTGTGCTTGCACCTCGTCGGGGGAGGATTGCCATCGGAGGAGGGGGCGTTGTTCATGCTAGCGCTATTGGAGTAGAGGGCGAGATATAGTTTTAGACTCGAAGGAAAAGATTTGAAAGTCTTTTTTTGCCCCCTTTTGTCTAAGCAGAGCTTCTCGAAGATGGGCGATGAGGGAGTCGTGGGATTGGACCAGCGAGGCAAGGGGAGAGGTAGAGAGTGAGGATGGTAACGGTCACGAGATTCCACGTGGTGGAGCTCTGTTGGTAGGTTGGGCGACAACCACCGAAAAATGAGAAGAAACCCACCAGCGAAGTAGAAGGAGAGGAGGCAAAGATTAAGAAGTCAACGTAAAGGCCTCATTTAGTACTTAAATTCGAGTTTTTAATTTAAATTGAGATGTAATTTTATGTGAAAATTTTTAATTATAACAGAAAAATTAAATATAATTTTTTATAAAAATTTTGAATGTGAGAGCGATAAGTGTGTTGTCTCTATTTTAAGTGTGGTAATCTTAATTTTTTATTTTTATTTTTTTGACCATTTAATTAAAATTTGAGGTGTAACATTTGTACACTATCCGTAAGATAAATTGGTTCAGCTTACTGTAGACATACTCGTATTTAATATCATTAAAAAATTTAAAAGTTTTATTGATTAAAAATACAAAGATTATTTTCAGTGAGCCGTTTAATAAGACTAATATTTTAACTGTTAAATTTAATTAAAATTAAATTAAATTAAAAAACCCGTAGAATAAATAATTTTTAATAACAATTAAGGGTTCGTTTGGTTGGAGGATTCAAACCATGTGATTCGAATCATTTTCAATTTACGTGTATTTTTTGTAAGAGAAAATATTATATCAAACCACGAATCATGATTCAAATCAAAAAATGAATCCCTCTACCAAACGCTTTCTAAGAGAATGAAACTGCCCGTGAGCGTCAATTTTGTACCATTTTCAAGTATTGATACAAAATATAAATACGGAGCAAGACAAAAAAGAAAAAAGAATCCATTTTAGATTTTCGTCTCCACCTTCCGGAGCCCCAGAGGAACTAAAACGGAACGGTCGAAGTGTGCATTATTTTAGTGAAGAAGAAAAAAAACCAAAGAGACAAGCTCCAAGTTTTCAGCTTTTGAGTTCACGCTAGGCTTAGATAGCGCTTTTCTCGGAAGCTTCGAGAGCCGGTGTTTCCCCAAGCTCTCTGGAGTCGAATTCGTCGTTTGGTTGCCGAGAAAATGCTGGAAAAGGAGCGGAAAATGGACTCTCCTTCCGAAAAGGTTTGTTTGTTTTCTTTTTTCTCCCTTTAATTTCAAAATTCGAAAAAAGTCAGTAATTTGAGCCTGAATTTGCTCGCTAGTTTCATTTCGTCGCGGCTAGTTATAGTTGATTTCGTTGATTTTGTGGTGAATCTGCATTATGAAATCAATGTCTTGTGGCACAGGAGATTTTTATGAACTTTGGTGATGAATACGTACTAGGTTGATATTATTTGCTACGAGAACGAACAACATAATATTCCTAGTTTTCTTGTTATTTCTTATATGGTTGATCCTTCCTGGCTTTCTTGTTATTTCTTATATGGTTTTTGTTCGTACTAGGAGATAAATTTGATTTTCTAATTGTTTTATGGAAGAAAGGGGGGTCATCATTTATTGGGAAAATTAATACTAATAATTGTGAAATAAATTTTTTTATCTTTATGTGTTAAAATAGGATCTCAAATAAAATGTCAACAAAGCCAAACAACTAATGCACCAATTAATTAAAATAATTAACCACAAATGAAATACTAATTTTTAACGTGAAAAACCTCTCAAATTGAGAGTAAAAATCACGGGACCTTTAAGTCACTTAAATTTCTTCAACTATATTAATAATGAGATTACAAAGTTTCTTTCTAGAATCAAACTAGAGGCTCACAACAACAATATCATCAAGAAACACTATTATTAGTTCACCAACAATATGAACATCATCATCAAAGATAGATAATAACAATAACACTAAAGAAAAATTTAGGTCTCACCAAAATAAGAGTATTCAAGAGAGTACTAAAGAGAGGCTAAATGAGAAATCAAGTCCGGTAGATGAGAAGAGCTCGGAGCAAGGATTTTTCACGTCAAATTTGAGCCGAAACCGACAACGTTTTGCCACCCGATCATCTTGCACAAACACCAAAACCCTATCACTTTTCTCTTTCTCTCTCTCTCTCCTTTTCTTCCCTCATCTTTCCCTGGATCCCTCGGCTGTCCACTGCTGTCGATTCTCCTTCTTCTTTTCTTTTCTATTTTGCTGGTTTGCTGCCTACGTGAGCAACATGCCTTTCATTTTTTTTTGTTGGCATTTGGGCTTAAAGCCCATTATTTGTTCCAGCCCACAAATGGGGCGGAACCCAACAAACTCCCCCTCCGCATCATTTGGTGGGCTCAACTAAGCCGCTCTCTGCCTAGAAGCTTAAATTTTCTCCTTAGGCAAAGTCTTCGTCAGCATATTGATCCATTCTCACTGGTGTGGATCTTCTCTAAGTGTAACTACTTCTCTTCAAGCACATCACGAATTCAGTGATATCTAACATCAATATGTTTGGATCTTGAATGAAATGTTGAATTCTTGGAGAGGTGGATGACACTCTGACTGTTGTTGTAGACAATACACTTCTCTTGTTGCATGTCCAGTTCTTTAAGAAACCTCTTCATCCACAAAGCTTCCTTGCAACCTTCAGTAATTGCTATGTACTCAGCTTCTGTAGTGGATAGAGCGGCACACTTTTGTAGCTTGGACTGCCAAGAGACTGCTCTCCTTGCAAAAGTCATCAGGAATCCCGAAATAGACTTCCTGTAATCAATGTCACCTGCCATGTCTGAATCTGTGTACGCATCTAAAATAGACTCACCACTTGCAAAGCGTAAACACACCCTCGAAGTACCTCTCAGATATCTCAATATCCATTTTACTGCTGCTCAGTGTTCTTTTTCGGGATTAGAGAGAAATTGGCTAACAACTCCAACTGCATGAGCAATATCTGGCATTGTACAGACCATGGCATACATCAAACTGTCAACTGCAGACGCATATGGCACTTTGCTCATTTCTTTTTTTTCTTTCTCACTTGTAGGATATTGCTTAACTGTAAGCTTGAAGTGACCTGCAAGTGGAGAACAAACAGCTTTGGCCTTACTCATATTGAATCTTTTAAGAACCTTTTCAATGTAACTTTCTTGAGATAACCATAACTTCCTATTCTTCCTATCACGGGAGATTTTCATATCAAGTATCTGTTTCGCTGATCCCAAGTCTTTCATGGCAAAAGACTTGCTTAACTCTCTCTAGTGCTGAAACATCGGGCGGCGGGCATGCCCGGTGCCCGAAAATTTTCGGGTACGGCGGGCAGGCTCCTCTCGCCGCCCGACCATGGTTTTTTTCGGGCATGGGTAGCTCGAAAATATTAATTCCCCCGACAACCCGTTGCTGTGGAGAAGTCGTCCCCCGCCGTTCGCCAGAATTTTTTTAAATTTTCCGGCAATACCCGAAGTTGCCCGAACTACCCGAATTTTTTTGACCGTTGCTCGATTTTTGAACAAAAACGGGTCTGTTTGCTCGAACCCGACCCGAACCCGAATGTTGCCCGAAAATTTGAACCTAACGGTCGGATTTCTTACCGTTGCCCGACCTGCCCGATTTTTGCTCGAATTGCCCGAAAATATAGTAGCCGTTGGACCCGAATTTTTGGGGAAAATTTTTTTTTTTTCAACCCAAAAATTTTCCTATAAATACCCCCCTCCCCCAACCACTGTCTTGGTGCTTGTTTGAGCTTATACAAGCTCTTTCTCAACTTGCACACAAGATGCTCTTTTCCTATGACTTTGAACCCTTCTGGTTGCTCCATAAAAATTTATTCTTCTAAGTTGCCGTGAAGGAACGCAGTTTTCACATCAAGTTGCTCTACCTCTAAATTCAAGTAGGTAGCTAAACCAAGAACAACTCTGATGGATGACATCTTCACAACAGGAGAAAATATTTCTTCAAAGTCGACACCTTTCTTCTGACCGAACCCCTTCACAACTAACCTTGCCTTGTACCTTAGTTGTGAGCTATTGTTTTCAGTTTTCCACTTGTAAACCCACTTGTTCTTGAGCGCTTTCTTGCCTTTAGATAACTTCACCAAGTCATAGGTGTGGTTCTCACACAAGGATCTCATCTGTTCTTACATGGCTTTAAACCACTCTTGCTTCTTCTCTCATGTGAAACAGTTTCTAGGCAAGTTTTTGGCTCTCCCCCATTAGTAGTGTATTGACTAGGCGGACGGTGCTCTCTTATAGATCTTTTCACTTGAGACTCAACTGGTGGTGCTGGCGGTGCTTGTTCACCTGGCTCTACATCATTAACTGGAGGGCCTTCATCATTAACAGCATCACCACCATCTTCTTGGACATCTCCCCTTTGATCAATATTCTCTACAAGTGCAGAAATTGGATCCAAATTGACAGGAATTTGAGCATAGGAACAAGACTTTTCACCCTTGTTACCATCATCAATCACTTGGTCTTCAAGGAAGACAACATCTCTACTTCTGACAATTTTCTTGTTCACCGGATCCCATAATCTATACCCAAACTCGTCGTGGCCATAGCCTAAGAAAATACATGATTTCGCCTTATCATCAAGCTTGGATCTCTCATCTTTAAGAATATGAACGAATGCCTTGCAGCCAAAAACTCCTAAGTAATCATAAGAGACATCTTTCCCAGTCCAAACTCTATTTGGAACATCACCATCCAAGGCAGCTGCTGGAGAAAGATTAATCAAAATTGATTGCGGTTCTCATGGCATCCCCCCAAAAGGACTTAGGAAGCTTTGCATGAGAAATCGTGCACCTGGTTCTTTCTTCAATTGTTTTGTTCATTCTCTCCACTACACCATTAAGCTGAGGTGTCTTAGCTGGAGTATTCTCAAGCCTGATTCCATGGAGTTTGCAATAATTCTCAAACGGTCCCCTGCACTCACCACCATTATCAGCGCGAACTGATTTCAACTGCTTTCTTGTTTCTATTTCAATCTTGACATGAAATTCTTTAAAGACATCAAGGACTTGGTTTTTAGTTTTCAAAGCAGTAGCCCAAACCTTTCTTGAATGGTCATCGATGAAAGTCACAAACTAGAATGCACCTCCAAGAGTTTTAGCTTGCATAGAACAGACATCAGTATAAATCAAATCAAGAATATTTGATCTTCTAGATGGAGGGTGTGAATGAAATGCAACTCTATGTGTTTTTCCAGCTAAACAATCAACACAAGTTTTAAGAGGCATACCTTGCAAACTAGGCAGGAATTGCTTTCTAGCAAGAAGTTGTAGTCCTTTCTCACTGACGTGGCCAAGCCTCTTGTGCCATAAATTAATGCTTGCACCCTTCTAAACAACATTTATCTCTCCTCTGTGAAGCTTAGCTTGCATGACATAGAGTGTTTTCATTTTCTTTCCTCTTGCAACCATTAGAGAACCTTTGGTGAGCTTCCACTTACTTTCACCAAAATAACTAGTAAAACCCTCATCATCAAGTCTGCCTGTGGAGATCAAGTTTAGGCGAATATCTAGAACATGCCTAACATTCTTGAGTACCAACTTGCTTCCAAGATTAGTTTCCAAGCAAATATCTCCAATGCCCACAATTTTAGAGGCACCACTGTTTCTCATTTTGACATTGCCAAAATCACCGGCAGAGTAAGAAGTGAAGAAATCACCATGAAGAATAACATGAAATGAGGCGCCATAATCAATCACCCAATCACTTTCTTGGCACACGAGACTAACACAACTGTCATCACAAATGATGGTAACATCACCTTCGGCGGCTACTGTATTAGTCTCTTTCTCATCTTTATTTCCTTCACCATGTTCTCTTTTTCAAAGTATGCATTCTTTTCTCATGTGACCCATCTTGTTGCAGTGATAACACTTGCCATTTTCTTATTTTAGATTTTTCCCTGAATGTATCCTTTTTGTCATGACCCTGAGGATGTCTACTTTTACTTCTGCCACGCCTTTCTTGTTTTTCAGAAACAAATACCTCAGAAGAAGATTCACCCTTTTCCTTTCTTCTGGCTTCTTCACTCAACAAACTTTCTTTAACCATCTCCATGGTTAGCTTTCCTCTAGGAGCTGAAGTGCTTAGTGATACCACTAACGTTTCCCAACTATCAGGCAAGGAGCTAAGAAGTAACAATGCTTGCAACTCATCTTCAAGAGGCCTTTTCATTGCGGCCAATTGGTTCATCAAGCCTTGGAAATCACTAGTATGCTCAGTCATACTTTTTCCATCTTTGTACTTCAAATTTACAAGTCTTCTAATGATCGAGGCTTTATTTTTGGAGGTATTTTTCTCATACATAGCCTCTAATTTCTTCCAAAGTGCATCGGCTTTCATTTCTTCAGAAATATGATTAAAAATATTAATATCAACCATTTGCCTAATCGTAGCAGCAGCTTTCATGTGTAATGTTTCACAATCATTATCACTTATTTTTTCTGGCTTTGACTTGCCCATAACAGGCCCATACAAATCTTTAACAATAAGCAAATCTTTCATTTTGTGCTTCCAAATGAAATAATGCGATGAGGTTAATTTTATCATCCCATACGAATTTTGTTCTTCTATCTCAACACACAAGAATGAGCCTCTAGCCAACCAAAAACTCTGATACTAGTTTGTTGGGAAAACTAATACTAACAATTGCGGAATAAAACTTTCCCTCTTTGTGTGCTAAAATAGGATCTCAAACAAAATGCCAACAAAGCCAAACAACTAATGCACCAATTAATCAAAATAATCAATCACAAATGAAACACTAATTTTTAGCGTGGAAAACCTCTCAAATTGAGAGTAAAAATCACGGGACCCTTAGGCCACTTAAATTTCTTCCACTATATTAACAATGAGATTACAAAGTTTTTCTCTAGAATCAAACTAGAGGCTCACAACAATAATATCATCAAGAAACACTATTCTTGGTTCACCAACAATATGGACATCATCATCAAAGATGGATAATAACAATAACACCAAAGAAAAGCTTAGGTCTTACCAAAATAAGAGTACTCACGAGAGTACGAAAGAGAGGCTAAATGAGAAATCAAGTCCGATAGATGAGAAGAGCTCGCCACAAGGATTTTTCATGTCAAATTTGAGCCGAAACCGACAACATTTCGCCACCCGATCGTCTTGTACAAACACCAAAACCTTACCCCGTTTCTCTTTCTCTCTCTCCTTTTCTTCCCTCCTCGTTCTCTGGTTCCCTCGGCTGTCCACTGCTGTCGATTCTCCTTCTTCTTTTCTTTTCTATTTTGCTGGTTTGCTGCCCACGTGAGTAGCATACCTTTCATTTTTTTTTGTTGGCATTTGGGCTTCAAGCCCATTATTTATTCCAGCCCACAAATGGGGCGGAACCCAACATCATTACATATTGAGTAGATAATAACTGCCTTTATAATTTCGAATAACAAGTTTAATGAAGAGGACATGAGTGGCTGAACTCTAATGTCAACAATACAAATAAGAAAAGTTATTTAGCAAGCATAACCCATTAGGAGAAGATTATAAGCTTATGAAGATTCAACACCCTTTGTCTCTGGACTTCTAATTCCAAATATATTTCGCTGTTCACGATGCATTAACACTTGCATTATTGTTTATTGTTTACTTTTATCACTTTTCTAAATCTAATCTCTTGTGCTAGTTGTTTTTTCAACATTGTGATCAGTATAAATCTGTTTTGCAGGTTTGAGGCCTATGAAATCCAGGCATGTCCTTTTCATGTAGCAAGCTTGCTGCAGATGGCTCCGGCAGTCTTCGTTATGCAGTCATGTGGCATGGTATAAAGGAATGCATATATACGTTTTTGTACTTTGGTTTCTCTAGTTGTGTATTCTCATGTCAGGGCAGTTTCAAACTCTAACCGAAGTAATTAATCATGCATATTTTAGGAGGCCTCACTAAGGCTCCATTTGGTTGGAGGGATAGAGAATGTGAAAGATCAAGAGGATTATAGTAATCCTTTATGTTATTTAATAGTATAGAGGAAGAGTTGAAAGGATGGATGATAATTATTTGTCTAATTTATTATATTAACTATTTTACTATTTGTTAATAACTTTTAGAGGGTAAAATAGCATTTTTAAACTTGAATGTGATAGATTTCTTGAATCCTTAAACTAATGGAACGATTTAATTTGGTGGGCCCAAAGGGACTCTTTCCCTCCACCTCTCCCCTCCAACAAAAAAATGGATTGTTCCTCTCCCTTCACCCCTCTTCCTCCAACCAGGCACACTTTAAATGTTTCTTTAGGAGTCAATTCCACAAAATTCATACACCCCCCACCCCCACCCCACTTTTTTGCTCAACAAGAGGAAGAGAGGAAACAATTGGCTTCAGAGACTGTTAGCTTAGCACGTCCCAACATTGGCACTCTCTAAAGCTCTCATCCCACACCAAGCCCGTATTACAGGATAAATGAAATGCCACAACATTCTTAATTGTTTGCTTATTGGAGCTATCATTTATGATGCTTTATTGCAAGGAGCTTGCTTGGCCTTTGAGCTTCCAAAAATGCCATTTTTAGTAGTGAGGTTGCAGCAATGAGAATAGGTTGAATTCCCATCAGAAGACGATCATGCACTATTTTTTGTTTTTTCATCCTTAGGGAATGAGTTTGTGACACTACATTAAAAGTTTGGTTTTCAGTGTTTTAGCATGAAACGAATGAGAAGTGCAATCATTTTCGAAGCTCAGAGAGGATACTGGAGTGCTTTGGGCAGAAATATGAGGTATCATTTTGTATTCTTGTTTTTGATTGCTTATGATTAAAGTATAAAATTGACACTGTTGGTATTGACTTGCATGGTTATACTCTTGCAGGTTTAATTATTTTCTCTATTCCAAATATTCGAAGATATGTTATAGATCGAAACATAAGTTGGTGGAAAAGCTGGTGGAGGAAGTAGATGGTTATGGTTTGTCAAACTTGTGTAATCGTCCAAAGGTGCTTGACAAGGTAGATGCATGGATGCAACTATTGATTACCTTTAGTTGTTTTGCACCTGTCAATCTATCTACCATGCTTTTAGTTGACAAACACAAGCGATACACATAAGTACATACATCATTTATGTTTATACAAAATGAAAATGATGTAGGATTAAGATAGGCGAATATAGCTGAGACTGAAGAATAGAACCAAAATAGTGAAATAAAATTAAAGGAAAGGAAATAGAGAATTCTAAAGGCAGAATGAGAATTGAAGAGGAGGAAATCCGAAACTCGGTATTTATTCATCAACCACAACTAAGTTGAAATTGCAATCACTAAGTTATGTAAAGAGAAATAACAATAAAAATAAGATAAATAAATCCTAAATAATAATAGAGACAAACACAATCTTAAAATCAAAACTAAATATTAATACTTAAACACTATCTTTGTCTTGTCTAGTAAATACACATGCTGCATAAGTTTAGCAGTTTGTTGCTTTCATCCTGATAGGAGAGGTTGAGGGACTATCTTTTATATATTTTCGTTTCACTCGAGCATTTCACGAAAACTATTTCATCTGTCATAGTTCAGGTTGTTCTCTAAAGTCTAAGGCTGCATATTTGATAATTCTTCATAGCATTTCTTGACGTTTAGTCTTATATACTGCTGCTTCCTTTCCTTTTAGGTATCAGTCATGATGGGTTATGATGGCCTCCCTGATTTGATTGAAAATGGTACGGATTGTTTTGATGTTTCCTTAGTGCGTAATAGGTTTCCATCCATCATAGTGGGTAGTTCCCCTCCAGTGAGCCTCTATGATGGAACCTGGGATCTCTGTGATAGGAGGAGCCTTTTAGCAGTGAAAGGTTATGAAGATTTCCTTTCTAATTCTACCAGCAAAGAGCAGATGCTGAATAGTCTCAATGAAACATGCGATTCTCCGGATTCAACTTTTTCAAGTGTAGAAACTTCCTCATCAAGGGAATGCTATTCTTATACGACACCCTTAGTTTCTGAACCCATTACTTTGGTTCCTGAGGAAAATTTAAATCAACCAGTCACTTTGGAGGGATCTTATGCACTGGAATCACAAGTGAATGAGACACCCATTGAATTGTTTCTTGACAAAGCTATTAGTTGCATACAAGGACTTAGAAAGAAGCATTGTCATCAGCTGGAAGATGCTGGTTTTCATACGGTCTGTTTTATGAGAAATTTTGTGAAAAACGAAAGGCTTATGTTTAGCAATATTTGAAAGAAGGCTTGACTTTATGTTGGTCATTCTTATTTTCATATAGTTTCGGAAAGTGCTACACCATTTTCCTCGGACGTACGCTGATTTACGGAATGCTCAGATGGGAATTGAAGATGGACAATACTTGATTTTCATCGGGAAAATCGTATCTTCAAGGTAATTCCATTCTTTTTTTGGTTTGGCAATTTTCTCGAATCTTATGTACAACTGATATTTGTGCATAAAATTTTAAAAGTTCTTTCATTGTTTTTTCTAATCTTGATAAGCATCCGGGTGTTTTTGTCCTCATTTTTTTAAATATTATACAAGTCATTTTAGTATTTTATAGGCTCTGAGGCGGTATTATGTGACATTCAAAACATTCGATTTTTTATATGTGATATGAGTTTATCTGTTGGTGTACAAATTTTGTATGTAATGCTGATAAGTTTATCTCTTTCTCCTGCAGAGGAGTCAGAGCTAATTCTTCGTTTTCATTTCTTGAGGTTGTCGTGAGTTGCGACATTGCAAATTGTGACTCAAATTCTGAGAATAGAGTTGACAGTACAGATATTGAAGGAAACAAGACAATTTATTTGCATTTGAAGAAATTTTTCCGTGGTACTCGTTTTACTTTTAAGCCTTTTCTCGAAAGTCTTCAGAAAAAGCATAAAGAGGGAGATATTGTATGCGTTAGTGGTAAGGTGTGTTTCGAGGGCTTCTCCAGAGTTGGATGGCTTTTTTATGCATTATTTTTTTCATTATATTCCAATTGATATTTTGTTTTAGCACTCTTTTTTGGATCAATAGGAAATTATGAGCATAACATATATTGGATATTGACTCCATATAATACTTTTTCCCTGGACTTAATTCTAACTCAATGCTAAAGTGAAATGATTGCATAATCTAATTTTATTGTTAGGTATGAAATATGGACAAATAATTAATGGCTCATATTTAATTGAGAGTTTCCTCTAGAACAATTAACCTTTTGACATAGCACGCCTTTCAAACAATTTTTTATGTTCCTCTGCCTCTCTATTGAATTTAACTCTGATAAAACATTTTGATGTCATTGCATTTTATCAACTTTGAAAGAAAGTTATTGGCCCACATATGGCATTACTGATTAATTACTTAGGGTGGTTGAGTGAAAGTCTGCTAGGAAGAGAGAGAAGCTCTCTCCTCTCTGTAGAATTCTGAAGGATGAGTTCACAATCTCATTACTGATTTTATTCATGAAATAGCTGAGTACTTAAGATGTCTCAAAAGGATTTGAATCGTTTTCTCCATGACTTTAGAATAGGTCCAAAGCTGTACAAAATCTTGCTAAGTATAGATGGTGGCTCGGTGAGAATAGAGTCCAATAGGAGGCCGAGTTTCTTCATTTCCTGCGGGTTAGGTGCAGTGATCTAGATTTGTCACACAATGGGGTTCTTGTGCAAGAATAACAGGATCGATCGTTTCAAAAAGAAGTTCAACGGGGCACATTATGTTTTGTTGATTGAGGTGCTTACGAAGGCAAGGGGAGAATACATGAAGATCACAAGAATCAATAGAGTAGGCGTTAGAATGGTGAAAGTAGAGAGATAAGCTCTCCCTTCGCTCTACATGCAGCATACCGAGTATTGCATTATCTCAAAGGGACACCAGGCATAGGTATTTTGTTCAAAAGGAATGGAGGAGTAGTGCTTGAAGCGTATACAGATGCAGACTATGCTGGATCCATAGTAGACATGTGGTCAACATCCGGTTATTGCACTTTTATTGGTGGAAACCTTGTGACGTGGAGGAGCAAGAAACATAATGTTGTAGCTCGTTCTAGTGCAGAGGCCGAATTCCGAGCAATGGCTCAGGGTGTGTGTGAGTTGCTATGGTTGAAGATTATTTTAGAAGACTTGAAGATTAAGTGAGATGGCCCAATGAGATTCTACTGTGACAACAAATCTGCAATTAGCATAGCTCACAACCTAGTACAGCATGATTGAACAAAGCACATCGAAATCGACAGACAATTCATCAAAGAGAAGCTAGACAATGGTTTGATTTGTACACCTTATGTATCTACACAGGGTCAACTCGCTGATGTACTCACCAAAGGACTAAGTAGCTCAGTGTTTTAGAATCTTGTGTCCAAGCTGGGAATGGTGAACACTTATTCACCAGCTTGAGGAGGAGTGTGGAAAACGTAATCTTATTGATTTTGTAAATAAGATATATTAGGAAAGTTTGAATTTTATATTTTGTATCCCTAGGATTAGGGTGATCAGTTAGTTTCCTGATATCCCATGAATAATGGGATAAGGTGTAATCTAGGAGGTTCTATCGTTGTGTATTAAACCCTAAGAGGGCCGGCTGTATAGAATTTAATTTTTTGATGAATAAGAAATATTTTTCTCCTATTTTCCACACCTAGCACAACTAAAATCCTGAATGAAGCCGAGCCCTCCATTGTTCCAGAATCAGAAAAGGAAATCAACACTGAGACACTAAAGTCACCACCTCTAAAAACATTCTCCAGGGGGAAATGGTTCGTCGCCAATTACCAAGCTCCAATTTTCAACTCCGAGTCAGGTAATGAAAACACTCAACCAACTCTTGTCCGTTTATCTGAGTCCCCCAATGCTAATATTTCTATAGCTTTGAGAAAAGGGGTCCGGAATTGCACCCGACACCCCATGACTCATTTTGTCTCCTTGCAGAATCTTTTTCCTCATTATAGGACATTTCTCACAAGTTTTTTATTTGATAAAGGCCCAACATCAGTTAATAAAGCTCTTGCCTCGAAGCACTAGAGAGTTGCTATGTAGGATGAAATGAGAGCTTTGGAAAAGAATTGAACTTGGGAATTAGTAGAAGCGCCAAAAGACAATAAGATTGTTGGGTGTAAGTGGATTTTCAGCCTTACAACTATGATGGATCGTTGGATTGATATAAAGCAAGATTGGTTGCAAAAGGCTACTCTAAGACTTATGGAATCGACTATCTTTAAGCATTTGTTCCTGTGGCCAAGACCAACACCATTAGAATTCTTCTATCACAAGTAGCAATGAAAGACTGGCCCCTACATCAACTCGATGTGAAGAATGCCTTTACATGGAGGTTTGAAAGAAGTGTATATGGAGGTTCCCACAGGATATCAAGAGGACGTCAAAGGCAATAAAGTATGTGAATTGAAGAAATCCCTTTATGGTTTGAAAAAATCACCGCGAGCATGGTTTGGAAGATTCTCCCAAGCTATGCTGAAACGAGACTACTTTCAAAGTCAAGGAGATCACACTCTATTCATAAAAAGGTCTAGGAAAGGGAAAACTCAACAACGCTAGTTCTATATGTTGACGATATTGTCGTGACAGGTGATGACCACGAGGAGATAGCTGGGCTAAAGACCTATCTTGCCAAGGAATTTGAAATCAAGGATTAGGGAGCTTGCGGTTTTCCTTAGGAATTGAAGTGGCTCGTTCAAGACACGGGGTCTACATTTCACAACAAAAATACACTCAAGATCTGCTGCAAGAAGTTGGAATGTCTGGATGCAAGCTAAGTGAAACTCCATTCGAGGTGAATCACCGCCTTGGGGAAATTGCAGGATAAGAACTAGTTGACAAAGGAGAGTATCAAAGGATGGTGGGAAAACTCATCTACTTATCTCACCAAGACCGAATATCGCCTATGCTATGAGTGGTGAGTCAGTTTATGCACGCTTCCCTAAAATCACATTTAGAAGCCGTGCATTGGATCCTAAGATACCTAAAAGGATCTCCTTGAAAAGGTCTTCTATCTAAGAAGAATGAGGAACTCAAGGTAGAAGCTTATACTAATGCTGATATGATTGGGCAGGATCCAAGTTGGACCGACGATCAACTTCAGGATATCCTTCTCATCATCAACTCGCAGATGTTCTCACAAAGGGCTTCTTGGCTTGATGTTTCAACCGTTGATAAGCAAAGCTAGGAATGCAAAATATCTTCGCACGTGCTTGAGGGGAAGTATTGGAAGTGCTTACCACCTAATCGTGCCTCCTAATTAAGTTTTCTACCATTGCATATTTATGTTGTTAGGTGGTAGTTTAGAGTTGGCTTACCTTTGTATATGAAAGGATGCAACTCTGATTAGTTCAATACAACAAAAATAATCAAAGTTATTTCATCTTTAGATTATGTTAAAGTATAAAACTATTGTTGGCCCACCTCCTAACAGCTTAAGCTTTTGGGATGGATTGGTAAACTAACATGGTATCAGAGCGGGAGGTCCTGAGTTCAAACCCCCGTAATTGCACTCTTTATCCCCATTTAAATTGTCATCATGTGTTGGGTCTTTAATATATCTCGGGCTTAAATATTCACGTGTTGGGCTTTCTAATTAATTTACCTACATGATTGCCCATTGTGCAGCTCACACGTGAGGGGGAGTGTTAAAGTATAAAACTATTGTTGGCCCACCTCCTAACAGCTTAAGCTTTTGGGATGGATTGGTAAACTAACAGATTACATACTTTGGCAGCTCAACTATGGTTGTGGTTTGTGGTTTTAGTTAATGTTGAAATATAGAAATTAACTCCCTTTTTGGTATCCTTAGAAATAGGCTCATTTACGGTTTTTTTAATAAACTTGTTAGACTTGCTACTTATTAGTTTCTTTAAAAAAATGTTATCATTTGTTTGTGACCATTTTATCTTTTATTTTGTTGTGGACATTTCAACTGACACTTGCGCTTGAATATTCATCTTGAATCAAGGTGAAGACTATGCATATGAAAAATCATTATGAAATAAGAGAATATAATATTGATGTGCTTGAAGATGGAAAGGAATCATCTTTTCATGCGGAAGGGAGGCCATATCCTATTTACCCTTCAAAAGGAGGCCTAAAGCCAACCTTTTTGAGAGACATTATTCCAAGGTTTGTTCCTTTTGTACCTTCTCTTTAACGTCATAGAAAGGCCACTCCCCTTGGCAACATCTGCACTTGGGAATCATATACATTTTCTCTTGCTATAAGATATTTGGAGATAAGTCTATCTTTTTTCTCCCTCTTTATCTTTCCTCTTCGATTGGCGTCAGACAATTACAGGACAAACAACCAGCTTTCCGTTATCTTATTTTGTACTCTTACAAGTGCATATACTAAAATGGCCATTCCTGCATAAATTATGCTGATTTCTGTCCTAGAATAGTAGAATTAAGATGTAAAATGGAAGTTGTTGGTACGTTTTTTTATATGTAGCTTTAGTTCTTCTTTATGCAGCTAAGTATTACATGCCTTAGCACTGCTGCTCTTGAAGGTTTTCACTATGAAGCAATGTTGGATGACCCTTACTGTCTACTTTTTCATATAACACGGTAATAATAGTAACGGAGTAAGTGAAAGAAGGTTAAGTGAATGCACAAGTTAGTTCATCTGATAACTGAACTTTGCTGTATTGTTTTGAAATCCCATTTGGTTGGTCCTCTATAGCTATATGGTTAAAACTTTACTGGTGGGCTGCTCTGCTTTGGGAGATGCCGTTGGATGACCCCCTTTTTTATGATTTATGTACTTGTTGCATTGTTTTAATCTACTTAGAAAAGGAGATTAGTTAGTAATTTCTTTGGTAGCTCCCGCTTAAAGTGATACTCAAAATTTATTGTTATTGGTATTTTTTTGTAACAGTGCTTTGCAAGCTTTGCCCTTAAATATTGATCCTATTCCTGAAAAGGTCATTCAAGAATTTGGACTGGCAAATCTTTATGATGTAAGTATATATGTTTATTTTATGGTTTTTAGCTTTCTCCGTCACATGTACTTGGTTATCTGTGGGTAAATTTATGGCCACTTATTATTTTTAGACCCCTTCATAAGTCTGTATTTCCAGTTATGAAGTGGATTGAATGCATAGTCACACGCTTCTTTTTTATCCCAGCCGCAATAGTTATCTTTTTCAGCTCACAATTAATGCAGGGACATTGTTTCGCACATAATGTCAGTGCCTTTTTTCCCCCGAGTAATTTAACTAAAATTCAGTGGGTATCTGATTAGCAGCTTGCATTGAACAATGAAATCTATGTGGGAGTACGTGCAGCCCTTCCTTATGGTCTGTCTATATGCATCCATTGGAACTTTTTGTCTTATCCTCATCCTAGAGCTTTATGCTTTTGTCAACATGTAGGCATATACTGGGATTCACCAGCCGAAGAGTATAAATGAGGCTGATTTGGCTCGTAAAAGGCTAATATTTGACGAGTTCTTCTACTTGCAGGTGATATAAGTTCCCCTGTCAATGCTGTTTGGTATTATAAAATAAAAAATGGGCGAACCATTAATCTCAAACATTTAACATTTTTGACAGTTTAATTTTGAGAAATATTTTCTGGTTTTTGTACATTGAGAGAGCCAGGAATTTTTGTCAGTGGAGGCTATGTACAAAATCAAGTTGAGTTATTGGAAATGGGGGCTATAAGGTTAATTTTAATGGGGGCTATTTTATACCATTATAATTTAATACATATTTTTATATATAAGATTTTTAAAAATGAAAATTTTGAGTGGGGACTTGAGCCCCCGCTGGGCATGCACCGCCTCCGTGTGTGTTCTTGTATGAATTCCTCAATGAAATTATTAATAGTGGTGGTATGCTTTCTTATTACACTATGCTAAAATATTGTCTTGAACTAAACCAGTTATCATTCTCTGTCAGCTTGGACGCTTGTTCCAAATGCTTGAAGGTCTTGGTACTCAAATTGAAAAGGATGGATTGCTGGACAAGTATAGAAAGCCGGAAAGCAATGCTTCTTATATGCGAGAATGGTCTAGTATCACCAAGAAGATTGTGAAGACTCTTCCATATTCCCTTACATCTAGTCAGCTAAAAGCTGTTTCTGAGATTATTTGGGATCTCAAACAACCGGTTCCCATGAATCGGCTCTTGCAGGTATGAATTTTAAATTAACGTGTTGTTTTGTACACAGTGTATGTATGTACCTTCAGAATTTCATTGCTCTTCTATTCAAAGATTATTTCATGTGGTTCCCTGATGTGTTCGTATTGTTCAAAAGTTCACCTCCAATATAAGTTTATGATTAAGATTATCTCACCATTTTTAGGATTAACAATGATAGGTAATTTTGGGGCATTTTTTGCTGCTAACTTTATGCTAGGCGTGGGATTTCTTAAATTGTCCCAATCGGAAGGGTATAGGTTTTGTGAAAGTAACCACATTTCAGAAGTTAAAAACAGTAACGTTTATATAAAGAGACTGCAATGCCTTATCGTTTTGGCATCTTTGCTGTATTCCTATTTCTTCACCTTTATCACCATTGTTGTTGCTCTAACTGTAGATCATGTTTTCGAAATAAGGAAGCTAGACAATGGGGATGAATGTCCATTTCCTAATCTCGTGCATTAGCAAAGTTTGCCGGACAATGGGGGTGAATGTCCATTTCCTAATCTCGTGCATTAACAAAGTTTGCCGATTGTTAGGACTTAATGATGGGCTTCTGTTGCATAAGATTAGGACTTCCTGGGTCTAATTCCCTAGAATGTATGGCTGACTACACCTGTTCCACTAAGGTTTCTTGGATGACATCTCTCTTTAAGAGATTTGATGATGATGACGGAAAACACTGCATCTATCTTTTATTCCCTTCAAAAAATAATGATTACATCTATAAAAAAATTCTGAGTAAATCAGCATCCTTTATTTTAGGAACTACCTACCTGGAGAATCTATTAAGATAACAAAACTGATTACAACTAATTTAAATATTAAAATTAAAATCTAAACAACTTCCAAACTCCCCCTCAAGCTGGCCTAAACAAGTTGAACATTCCTAGCTTGTCTACTTGCTTCTTGAACATCGGTTTGGCAAGGTGTTTTGTACTGTAAGACTCGAGAGGGCATGCGATTTATCAGGTAAGACACGGTGAGAATGGCGTCCCCCTAAAAATACTTAGGAGCATTGGATGTGAACAACAGTGACTGAGCTACTTTTAAGAGATGGCGATTTTTTCTTTCAGAGACTCCATTTTGTTGGGGTGTGCTGACACAAGAACTTTGATGAACAATTCCATTTTCTATAAGAAAATCTCCAAGGATGGAATTGAAGTATTCCTTTCCATTGTCAGTACAAAAAATTTGTATATTTGTATTATACTAAGTTTTAACCATGGAATGGAAATTTTTGAAAACTTGTTCAGTTTCAATTTTTTTTTTTTTTTTTTTAAGATTTACCCAACAAACACGAGTATGATCATCAACGAACGTAAAAACCATATTTTATTAGTAAGACTTCGAACACGAGATGGACCCCAAATGTCACTAAATTAGTGCAAAGGTTTTGATGCCCTATATGGCTGGGAGTGAAAAAAAAACACGTTTATGTTTTGCTAACTGGCAAACTTCACATTGAAACAACGAATTAACATTATGAAACAACGAAGGAAACAAATGTTTTAGATACTCAAAACATGGGTGCCTAGCCTACAATGCTACAGCATAATTTCTTGTTTTCTTGAAAGGGAAACGTTGCAAATTACAGTTTGAACTTGTCCAATAACAGAGATGTCCTTCTCAAAGTAATATATCCCTTTGAATTCTTTGGCACCGCCAATCGTCCTACCCCGAACTCCGCTCCTGAAACACACAGATTGAAGGTGAGAAATTCACTACAGTCAATATCCTTAGTAATCTTACTAATGGAGAGAAGATTGCATGATAAAATCAACACATGGAGAACTGATCTAAGAGTTAAATATTTGAGGACTAATCTCAATGGTACCAATTCCTGCAACTACCGAGGGTGATCCGCCGGCTATCTTTACTTTATGATTGCCTGAACTAGGAGTGTAAGAGGAAAAAAAATCTCATAGCCCGTCATGTGATCAATTGCTCCAGAGTCAATTATCCATGGTTCTCCTTTTCCTGTCAAACCACTGAGAGCAGTTAAGGATATACCTTTTTAGGCCATGAGTGATGTGCTCGAGGACTGCGAATTCAGCAGTTTATAAAGCTGTTCCATTTGCTCCTTTGTCAGAGAGAGGTTGGTCGTATTTCTTTCTGGCTCGGCATGTTCTGTTGATGTATGGAAACCTTTCTGTTGACGATTTCTCGTCCTATTTGGCGCCTAGTTTGCTGGTTTCCCATGTAACTTCCAGCAATTCTCCTTCGTTTGGTGAGGTTTTTGGCAATGGTCACACCTGAGCTGCCCTTTCTTGTTGTTGCGAGCATTACCTCGATTGTCCATTCCTCGCGCTACTAAGGCTGAATTTTCAGTCTCTGACGTGGTCGTAGAGCCACCAAGCATTACCCGTTTTCGGGCCTCTTCTCTTCTAACTTCAGCAAATATTTCTTCAATAGACAACGTAGGCTTCATCCTAAGCAGTTGTCCTCTTACTTCATCCAGGTCCTTGTTTAGATAGGCTAGGAAGTCGAAGACATTTCTTTCTAGCATCCGTTTATACAACACTGCATCATCTGGACAGTTCCATTCAAAGCTGTTAAACAAATGTAACTACTACCATAGCTTCATTAAAGCATTAAAATATTGGGTGACGTCTTGATCGCCCTGTCTGAAATTCTGAGCTTTGTTTCTGAGTTCGAACATTTGAGAAGAATTTCTTAGATCGAAATATGCTCGGTTCACAACACATCCCAAATTGCCTTCGCCGTCGGATAGAGCAGATAATTGTTGCTGATTCTGTCTTCCATGGAGTGAATCAACCAAGTCATCACCATCGAGTTCTGAGCATCCCAAATTTGATACAGGGGATCATCATCATTTGGTTTCTTGGTAGTTCCATCTAAAAAACCAAATTTCCCTTTCCCACGAATCACCATCTAGACTGAACGAGACCACTGAAGGAATTTTTTTCCATTTAATCCGTGGAAAGTGATTTGTAGAGAAGTATTATCTGAGACTGCAGTGGAAGCAATTGTAGCGGTTGACTTAGAGGTATTCGAAGCTACCTCCGAGCCATTGCCGCTGCTTGCTCCAGTCATGGCCGTTTTTGCCATAGTTTCCCTCAACTAAATGCCAGCTCTGATACCGTAAATGCTAACACAAGGAAGGAAATAAACAGAAAACACTGTATCTATCTTTTATTCCCTTACTTCAAAAAATAATGATTACATCTAAATATATAGATTCTGAGTAAATCAACATCCTTTATTTTAGGAACTACCTACCTAGAGAATCTATTAAGATTACAAAACTGATTACAACTAATTTAAATTTAAAAATTAAATCCTAAACAATGACAATAATAATGACTATAATAATAATAATAATTATTGTTGTTATTGTTATTATTATTTAATTATAAAAATTCTCCCTGAATTATATCCATTGTAACACTTTGCCTCCTCATCTTTAAAACGTAACTTCCATTCCCCCTGAACAATGAAATGTTAACAAAAAAAAAAAATCCCTCCGTTAGGTTTTTTATTGAATTGACATTAAATTTGTTCTTCTGAGGGTGTTTTGGTAATTTTATCGTTTAAATTTTAATTTGAATTTAAACTAAGTTAAATGTTTAAAAAAACCTCATAATTTTTTTTTTTATTCTACCAAAAAAAAAGATTCATAAAATTCTTAACTTACATTCAATCAATAATGGATATATCGTAATTAAAAATTTAAATAAAAATTAGTTTTAAATTCAAACTAAGTTTTAAACCATTGAGCTATTAAAATACCATAAAATAACAAATTAAATGTCAATTTCTGTTAAAAAACCTAACGGAGGGATTTTTTTTGTTAATATCTCATTGTTCAAGGGGAACGAATGTTACATTTCAAAGATTGAGGAGCAAAATGTTACAAGGGGTAAAGTTCAGAGGGAGTTTTTGTAATTAATCTTTGTGACGTGGTCTTTCCCACATTTTTCCCCTAAAAACACCCTCTTTACTCTGCAACTTAATATTCTGTCACTTAGTTTGTTACCTCTCAATCATGAGAATAGGGCAAATAATATGCCGTGATGCTTGTTTCTAGGGTGATGTTGGATGTGGGAAGACTATAGTGGCTTTTTTGGCATGCATGGAAGTTATTGGCTCTGGATATCAGGTTAGTTATTGAGTTCGATATTTTGTTTGTTTTATCATTTGTCTTATTTGAATGGTTTGTTTTCTTATGGCTAATGCCCAAGTGTGGTCCACTTTCCTTTGCTAATCTGTAGGCAGCTTTCATGGTTCCAACTGAGTTGCTTGCAATCCAGCATTATGATCACTTAAATAATTTGCTTGAAAGCATGGAGGAAGTTGAGTGCAAACCTTCTATTGCCTTACTAACAGGTTCAACCCCGTTAAAACAATCACGAATGATACGTAAGGTACCTGTGATAAATGGGTAATTGTATTTCTGTATCTTTAGAATTGATAAATTGGATAAATGAATATTTCATATATCTCAAAGGGGTGTTTATACAGAGTATTCAAAACCTATTTTAGGAAAATTCAACTATACAATCAATCTGACAACTAATACCCTGAATCTAATACATTAATTCCTATCTAAATAAGGGAATATAATTATACAAAATTATAACGTTGTACACGCCAATTCTCCCCCTCAACTTGGTGCATAAATATCGCACATGCTCAACTTGGATAGTGCTGTATAGAATGGACCACTAGGAACGGCATGAGTCATCATATCAACTAGTTGATCTGCACTCTTTATGTAAGGAACCTTTATCCTGCCAGAGTCTAGGTTATCTTGGATGTAGTTCCTGTCAAGCTTAATGTGCTTAGTCCTATTATGTTGTACCGGATTATTTGCGATCTCAATAGATGTGTTATCACAGAAGAGCGCCTAGGTTTCTCGGAACCAAAACCGAGTTCAATTAGGAGAATCCTTAGACAGGTAAGCTCCGTAATTGCATGATGAAGAGCGCGGTATTCAGCTTCCGCACTAGACAATGACGCCACATTTTGTTTCTTGCTCCAAGTCACTAGGTTCCCCCCAACAAATGATACATATCTTGGCGTAGACTTCCTATCCAATCTGGATCTAGCAAAGTCTGAATTTGTGTAACCGACAATGTCAAGATGTCCGTGTCTGGAGAACATTATACCTTTGCCTGGAGAGGACTTGAGATAAGCCAAGATACGATTCATTGCACTCATGTGTCGGTCACTCAGATAGTGAATGAATTGACTTACAACACTGACTGCATATGATAAGTCAAGTCTAGTGTGAGTTAGATAGATAAACTTCCCCACCAGTCTTTGATATCTCTCTTTGTTCGTTGGGATCTGATCAGGATAGACAGTTAAGCCATGATTCACCTCAATGGGAGTATCCATAGATTTACAAGCTGAGTTCCCAGTTTCAACCAAGAGATCTAATATATACTTCCTTTGGGAGAGAGAGTCCATGCTTGGACCGAGACACTTCAATGCCCAAGAAGTATTTTAGAGATCCCAAGTCCTTCGTTTCAAATTCCTTAGACAAATAGCTCTGAAGCTTCTCTATCTCATTGGAGTTGCTACCCGTAACAATCATGTCATCAACATAAACAATAAGTAGAGTAATATCATTACCATCTCTTTTATAAAACAAAGTGTGATCCGCCAAAGCTTGCTTGAAACCATACTCCTTCATTGAGTAGCTTAATCTGCCAAACCATGCTCTTGGCGACTGTTTCAACCCATACAGGGCCTTCTTTAGCTTGCACAGCTTACCACCTTTTGGTGTAAACCCCGGAGGAGGATCCATAACACCTTTTCCAAAAGATTGCTCTTCACATCAAACTGCCTTAATGGCCAGTTTAGATTAACTCCAGGATATAGTATAACTCTAATAGTATTCATTTTGGCCATAGGAGCAAAGGTCTCTTGATAGTCGATTCCGTAGGTCTGGGTGTAACCCTTGGCAACCAATCTAGCCTTGTATCTATCAATTGTCCCATCTGACTTATATTTTACCGAAAAAAACCCGCTTATACCCTACTGTCTTCTTCCCTCGAGGTAACTCAACCATCTCCTAAGTAGAGTTCTTCTGGAGGGCCTTCATCTCATCTACCATAGCATATTTCCACTTAGGATCTTCAAGGGCTTACTGAAAATGACTAGGAATAGACACATAAGACAACTGAGGGGCAAATGCCAGGTGAGTTTTAGGCAAACGATGATAAGAGACAAAGTCAGAGATAGGGTAAACAACATTAGAAGATGATTTTGAGAAACCTAACCTATAAGGATCTTTATGTTCACGAAGAGGATATCTCAGAGATAGGGTAAACAACATTAGATGATGATTTTGAGAAACCTAACCTATAAGGTTCTTTATGTTCATGAAGAGGATATCTCCTAACTTCTTGCGGATTCAAGGCAACAATTTCAGAATTGGGATCATTTTTTGAAGTTTTAGGAGAAGAGACACATACCTCAGGATTAATCTTAGAAGAGTCATCCGATGGCATGGTAGTTTCATTTGAAGGGGTATTGGAGTTTGGAGGGGCATGGTAGTAGCATCCTTATTCTTCTTTGTGTATCCTTTTTGAAATAGCCGAGCTGGCCTTTCACCTCTTTCACTCCTTTCCTCAAATTCAGATTTAGCACCAACGGATTTTCCATGTTCAACATTTTCAGGTTTAGATTCAACATTAACAGGTGTTTCACCCCTTCCTGCCGAATCCTCTCCTTTACTCGAAGTCTCCTTCCCCTTGCTCGAAATCCAAAACCTTATCTCTTCTAACCACAAGCGTTCCTCTTCCTTACTATTTATCTCCTGAAAAGGAACTAAAGATGCATCCCCAGAAAAATAAGACTGTTGTTCAGAATTGAACATCCATGGATACATAATATTTTCCTGTAGGAGGATGAAAACATTTGTAGCCCTTTTGAGAACTAGAGTAACCAAGGAAGACACATTTAAGAGCTTGAGGGTCAAGCGTATCCCTATGATGAGAATGCACAGGAACATAACAAACACAACCAAAAACCTTAGGACATAGTGTGAAATTTTGACAACATCCTCAAAGGAGTTTGATAATCAATGATACAAGAAGGCATTCGGTTTATAAGAAAGATAGCGGTCATGACAGCCTCGGCCCAAAAACGTTTGGGAACACGCATAGTAAAGCATAAAGCCCTAGCTACCTCAAGGATATGCCGGTTCTTACGCTCTGCTACACCATTCTGCTAAGGCGTGTAGGTGCACGTTGTCTGATGAAGGATGCCATGTTCATTAAACAAATCAGCAAGAGATGATTCACAAACTCGTGACCGTTGTTAAAATGAAAAACTTGAACCGGAGTATCAAATTGTGTGGCAGTCATTTTTGAAATTGAGGAATAACATGTATAACATCATTCTTAGATTTCAACAGATATACCCAACTGACCCTAGTACAATCATCAATAAAAGACACAATATTTATGTCCCGAAGCAGAGTAGAGAAAGGACCCCAAACATCAGTATAAACACATGTGAACAGAACTAGACTATTATTGAAACTTATTTTAAAAGGTACACGGTGACTTTTAGCATAAATGCATTGTTCGCACCTCAAACTGAAAACAGAAACATTATGAAACAATTGAGGAAATAAATGTTCTAAATAAGAAAAAGATGGGTGACCCAAAAGACAATGCCATAAAAGAATCTTCTCTCTATCAGACGTCCCTCTTGCTACTTGAAAACCATGTCCATGCTCAGATTTTAAGTCCCTTGTCCCCTCCAAAGAGTAAAGACTCCCCTTTCCTTACCAATGCCAATCGTCATCTTTGTAAGATTGTCTTGAAACACAATGAGTTGAATGAAAGGTTACCGAACAATTAAGATGTTTGGTGATTTTGTTGATAGAAAGGAGACTATTAGAGAGATTAGGTGCAAGTAGAAGACATGGAGAATGATGGTGAGAGTTGGACATTCCCTGACCCTGTGATTGGCATAGGAGTCTTATTAGCAACCTGGACAGACGTAACAGGTGAAGGCATTAGAGAGTCAGGCAAAGAAGAATTACTAGTCATGTGATCAGTGGCTCCTGAATCAATAACCCAAGTGTCAGTGGCAGTAGAAATAAAGGCCAAACTAGAATTACCTCCCTCAGAAGACACCCGAGTTACATGAGAAGCAGAAGATGGAGAGATATCTGTGAGAGCAACCTGAGCAGATTTCGTATTTTTCCTTTCAGCTTGCTTGAGTTTGTACCACTCCGGATAGCCATGCTTCTTCCAGCAAACATCTTCAGTATGCCTGGTGCTGTTACAGTGAGTGCAAAAACGAGAAGCGGAGTTGGAAAAAGGAACAGGGTTTGCTGGCCGAGAGTTGTTCATTTGGACAACTAGGGTTGAAGCCTCAGTGTGATCTTCCGTGCCCATGGTGAGTTGTCTCTACTCTTCACGACGGGCCATCAAATAGGTTTCTTCCAGACTTCGTATAGGAGAGGTAGCCAAAACAGGACTACTAACTTGATCTAAATTGTGATCAATACCTGCAAGAAACATATAGACTCGATCCTCAGAAATACGCTTCCTCTATTTCTCAATATCTGTTGAACACGTCATATCATTGGGCCCTACGATAATCAAGGTCCATAAATATTGAGTTCATTGTAGTATTCTGCAACATGCCGACCATCTTGACGCAAATGAAAGGACTTCTTCATCAATTCATAGACTTGAGAAGAATCAGAGACGTCAAGATAGCTCCTCTTGACTGCTTCCCAAACGTCCTTAGCCGTTCCACATTGCACAAAATGGGGCATTAGTTTGTCAGTCATGGAATTTATTAGCCAAGACTTCACAAGAGCATCTTCAGCCTCCCATTCATCATAGCTTGGATCACTCTTTGCAGGTGCTGCTTCCTCCCTATAATATAGCCTCCAAAATTTGGGACCAAACACGATAATTAAACCATCAAGGTTAATATGGATTGGAGAAGGAGTCTCGTGAATGGTCACAATGGAAGGCTTTTGGCTTTGAGGAATTTCTGAGTCAAGCTTTGTAGACATGGTGGCTAGGGTTCATAAGATGGCGTAGCTAGGGATTAGGCAGAAAGAAAGAAAAGACAGCAGCGGAATTTTTCAAATTGATAAATTGGCTTAATGAATATTTCAAATATCTCAAAGGGGTATTTATACTGAGTATTCATAACTTATTCTAGGAAAATTCAACTATACAATCAATCTAACAACTATGCTCTATCAATCTGACAACTAATACCCCGATTCTAAGACATTAATTCCTATCTAAATAAGGGAATATAATTATACATAATTATACATAATTATACAGGTGTACACGCCAACTTTTAGATTACACGATCTCTCTTTATATACAAATCTCCTCTGGAGATGAAAAAGGAAAAATAACTACTGATACAAAAAAGATTCCTATAAATCAGAAAACTAATTACAATCCATCTAATCCCGTGATCCTAGGAATACAACTAATTCCATGATCCTAGGAATACAGCTAATTACTGAATTTTCTACAGCTAATGAAGGAGAAATTCATGTTATGTTTTCCAACACTCTCCCTCAAGCTAGTGAATATGCATCTTGCATTCCCAGCTTAGACATAATTCCTTTGAATGCCACACTGTTCAGCCCCTTTGTAAGTACATAAGTAAGTTGACCTGTGGTCGAGACGTAACGAGTACAAATAAGTCCACTATCCAGCTTCTCTTTTATAAAGTGCATGTCTACTTCAATATGCTTTGTTATGTCTACTTCAATATGCTTTGTTCTATCATGTTGAATAGGATTATGGGCGATATTAATGGCAGACTTGTTGTCACAAAACAATTTTATTGGTCCTTCCCATTTGATCCCAAGGTCTTCTAAGATTATCTTGATCCATAGTAATTCACATATTCCCAAAGTCATTGCTCTGAATTTTGCTTTTACACTAGATCTGCCCACTACATTTTGCTTCTTACTTCTCCACGTCACAAGGTTTCCTCCAAGAAAAGTGCAATAGCCTGGAGTAGATCTTCTATCAACAAGTAAGCATGCATAATCTGCATTAGTGTAAACTTCAAGTGCTAATCCACCATTTTTTTTGAACAAAATGCCTTTACCAGGATTCCCTTTTAGCTATTGTAGCACCCTATAGACTACCTATAAGTACTCTTTGGGATTTTGCATAAACTGACTTACCACACTTACAACATATGCAATGTCTGGCCTAGTATGAGCCAGATATATCGGCTTTCCTACCAGTCTTTGATACATTTCCTTGTCTACACTGGTTCTTCATTTCCTTCGCCAGCTTATGATTTGGATCAATTGGTGTGGATGCTGGCTTACATGCTAACTTTCTTGTCTCCCTTAAAAGGTCCGCAACATATTTCTGCTGTGAAATAAGGATGCCTTCACTGGAATGACCTACTTCGATTCCCAGGAAGTACTTTAGTCTTCCAAGTTCTTTTATCTCAAACTCCTTGGTTAGACATTTTTTAAGGCTTCCTTTTCATCGTTCCTTGTCATAAGTATATCATCAACATATACCAAAAGAGCTGTCACTCTACCTGAGTCTGAGTACTTGATAAAGAGTGTGTGATCTACCTGACTCTTGTCTATATCCAATGTCTAGCATTACTTTGGAAAATCTACCAAACCAGGCTCTAGGAGATTCTTTGAGACCATACAGTGCTTTCTTCAACCTACAAACTTTATTGCTTCCCATATTCCCTTTGGATCCTGGAGGAATTTCCATGTATATCTCCTCTTCTAAGTTGCCATGAAGGAAAACGTTTTTTACATCAAATTGGTCCAAATGCTAGTTGAAATTGGCGGCCAATGATAACAAAATTCTGATTGTGTTCATCTTAGCCACTGGAGCAAATGTCTCCTGATAGTCAACACCATAAGTTTGTGTGTACCCCTTGACCACAAGTCTGGCCTTGAATCTTTCTCAAGAGCCATCTGGCTTGTACTTCACTGTAAACACCCACTTGCATCCCATAGCTTTCTTTCCTGGTGGTAAATCAACGACTTCTCATGTTTTGTTCTTCTCTAGTGCCTGCATTTCTTCTCTCTTAGCACTATTCCATTTCTCATCAGATAATGCCTCAAATATAGTATTAGGAATATGAATCGTATTTAAATCGACTAGGAAGTTCCTATGAGATTGTGAAAATTTATCAAATGACACAAACTTCGCTAGAGGATATAGAGGGTGTTTAGTGCATTCCCTTGTGCCTTTTCTTACAACAATAGGAAGATGATGATCATGTGCTAATTGAGAAGGAATAGTTTCTGGAACTGCACTTACCTCATTTCCAAGAGTGGGTTGTGAGTCTTGGACTTGCTCTGGAGCAGGATCCGGGTCTATACGCCTTGAATAAACTGGTCAAATTTGAATACGTCATTGAGTGCTTTCTTCTCTGTCACAGGTCTTATAGGTGAAGGAATTGTCTTTGTTTGGGATGGTTTAGCTGACACAAAAGGTGAAAGAGTTAGCTCTGCTTGGGATGGTTCGGCTAACACAAAAGGTGAAAGAGTTGGCTCTACTTGGGATTGTTTGGCTGATATAGGACATGAAGATGGAGGAGGAGGTACATTGTCAGAAACAGTTGCATTAGGTGTGGGTGATGTTGGAAAGGATAGGTCGAGAAAAAACAAGTCTGTGTCCTTATCTTCCATAGATGGCAATGACTTCACCTAAAGATAATGTTGAGTGAAATATGATTTTTGTTCTTCAAAAGTAACATCAACAGTTACAAAAAATTTCCTGGTGGATGGATGATAACACTTGTACCCCTTCTAAGTTGAAGAATAGCCCACAAAAACACACTTAATAGCTCTTGGATCTAATTTCCCCCTGTAGTGACTATGACATGAACAAAAGTAGTGCATCCAAAAATTCTAGGAGTGAGGTTATTAATGGTTACGAGATCAAGGTAGAATTTAGAGAGAGTTTCCATTGGTGTTTTAAACCCCAAAAACCTTGAAGGCAATTGGTTGATTATGTATTCGGCTGTGAGAACGGCTTCCCCCAAATAGTTCTTTGGAACATTTTGATGAAAAAGAAAGGCTCGAGTGGCAGCTAATAGACGACCATTCTTTCGCTTTGCAACTCCATTCTGTTGTGGGGTGTTAATGCATGAGGATTCATGAATGATGCCTTTCCTTTTGAAAGTATGGGGACATGATATGGTTGAAATAATCCCTTGCATTATCTGATCTAAATCTTTTTGTTTTAACCCCAAACTGATTTTGAATCATGTTATGAAAATTTGGAAGTACAAAGTTGACATCAGATTTAGATTTTAGAAGAAAGATCCAAAAAACTCGTGTGCAATCGTCGATAAATGAAACAAACCAACGTGAGCCAGACAGATCGTCGATAAATGAAACAAACGAATGTGAGCCAAACAGATTTGGAACTGTGGAAGGTCCTCATATATCACTATGAATCAAATAAAATGGAGAGGAACTTTTTTTTATCTTTGATTGGAAAGGGTACTCGTTTATGTTTTGCAAATTCACAAACGTCACAATGAAAATGTTCATTCCCTAACCTTTAAATAAAGCTGGAAACATGGTCTTTAGGATGCCAAATGATGGATGTCCTAATCTAAAATTATGAAGCCAAATAGTATCTTTATTGGATGATGATAAAAAGGATAGAGAAAACTCGCATGATGTCTTAACAATATTCGATTTGCCTGACTCCTCCAGATAGTATATACTGTCTCTCTCCTTAGGAAGTCCAATCCTCTTCCCGGAATCTTGGTCCTGAAGTAGACAATAGGAAGGATAAAAAAGTGCATTGCAGTTCATATCATGAGTGAGTTCCTGTATGGATATTAAATTGGTGGATAATTTGGGAACATGAAGCACATTTTTTAGGATAAGAGATGGAGTTATATGGATATCCCCTAGGCCAGCTACGGTGGTGAGGGACCATCTGCAACAGCTATTTTCCTACTACTTGGACAAGGAGTATAAGTGTTGAAATTTAATGAAGAGTGAGTCATATGATCAGTGGCTCCTGAGTCAATAATCCATCGATTCTTAATGCATTCATCCGAGACATTTGATCCTTGAGAAATGGGGAACTTACCTGAGAGTGCAAAAGAGCATGCATCAGACTCCCTACTTAGTGGTTTGCCATTTAACTTCCAGCACTTTTCTCTTGTGTGCCTCGGTTTTTGGCAGTAAGTACACCAGAGGGATTTTTGCAGTACTTTTGACTTTTTTTTTTATAATTATATAACAAAAAAGGGAAAGCCCTACAGCAAATATGTATGCCAACTCGAACCAAAAAAAATCACGACTAACATAGATGAAGAGCGGAGATCCGTGGCCGCAAAAGGACTGCAACGGCGGCGGTCAAACGGACTGCGATAGCAGCGGTCGAAGTAACCAGCGACGGCGGTTGATGGCGGTACGACCAGCGACGGCTATTGGAGTGAGTCTTCTTATCTGGTGCCGACTTCTGTTGCAGCAACAGTAACCAGAAACCAGCGATGAAGATGCACGGAGATCACAAACTAATTGGTGATGAAGATGTGATGCAGAAAGGAAAAATGGTTGAATAGGTCGTAGGCGATGAAGGCTGAACCAAGGCCAAACAGAGATTGGCAATGAAGGCCCAAAAAAAAAAAAAAAAAAAATTTTTTTTTTTTTTTTTTTTTTGCAATTCCCAGATTAGCGAGCCTAAAGCTCTAATACCATGTGATAAATGTGTAATTGTATTTCTGTATCTTTAGATTACAGGTTCTCTCTTTATATACAAATCTCCTCTGGAGATGAAAAAGGAAAAATAACTACTGATACAAAAAAAGATTCCTATAAATCAGAAAACTAATTACAATCCATCTAATCCCATGATCCTAGGAATTCAGCTAATAAACAAATTTTCTACAGCTAATGAAGAAGAAATTCATGTTATGTTTTCCAACAGTACCGAAAGCCATCTTGTACTTTTGCTTTCTTACTTCTAGTGTTTCTAGTCTTACCCGTTAAAATCACGTATTTCAGGATCTTCAAACTGGAGACATATCAATGGTAATTGGAACCCACAGTTTGATAGCTGAAAGCGTGGAGTTCTCTGCACTGCGGATTGCCGTAGTGGATGAGCAACATCGTTTTGGTGTGATCCAGAGAGGAAGGTTCAACAGCAAGGTGTGCCTTTTATATGATTAGCAATTAGCATGATGATTATGGTTGCCATATGCTTGATTAGTCTTTGGCGATTGTCTTGAAAAAGAGAATCCCGTTTGCCAGTGTTATTGATCTATTGATGTGTGTGTGTGTGTGTGTGTGTGTGTGTGTGTGTTTGTGTGTATTTTTTAAGAAGTTTGCTGAAACTAACTTCAATTTGAGATATTTTAGCGACTCCCAAAATACAGAAAATTTCTATTGCATGTCTTATTTCCATGCCTGGAGATTAGACACCTTAAGTATTCCAGTGTGGATTTGGGAGATTAAGATGTGGTCGTTGCTTTTCTAATTGATTCTTTGCTTTCTCAAATTTTGTACCATCATCATGTCTGATATGATGCTAATGTTTGCTTCGTAACTTGTTCCATTTATTCGCTTTAGAATTTATTTAACAGCAATACCTTACTCTACCGATGATGTCATTCACACGATGTCAGTGCAGATGGCTGGCTTCAGCATATTGTTTATGTCGTTCAAACCCTCTTCAATACTGCAACACTATTTTGGATGCATTTGAGCTTGTGATACCAGTCAGAAGTGAAAATTTTTGATACTAGGATTAGGGAAGGAAAAAGAGATGAGCTAAATGAAAACATAATCTGGTGTACATGGCTATTCTTTGGCACCTCTAATCATTTAGATTATGAAAGTCATGATACAATCATATTTGTACAAAAAAAATGGTATAATAAAAATACCTAATAACGTCAGCAAAATGCTGGTTATCTAAATTTTACTTAAGCTCGTGTTTTTTTCTTCCCATTGATTCTGCAATGATTTATGAAGTAACTGAGTGAGGGAGCTAACCTTGCAGTTGTGCAATACTTCCATAAGTTCAAGACTTCCTTCAGAAAATTTGGATGAGTCCTCACAAACCGATAAGTTTATGGCTCCTCATGTTCTTGCGATGTCTGCCACTCCTATCCCAAGAACTCTTGCTCTGGCTTTATATGGAGATGTGTCCCTGACGCAAGTATGTAATGTTTCTATCCTGCCGCTCCATAATAGTTTTCTTATATGTTTTTCTTTGTCATGTTAAATGAAGCTCATAGAGAGTTTTTGTTTGGTCTCTGCATATTTTTAAAACGGCAAGTAGTTTTGTTGCAAAGTTATAAGAAAATTCAATGAGATTAAAGATCAGAAGTTCAAAGGAAGGCATCAATCATCTGAGTTATATCAATGTGGTTATGGATGGAATGAATGTTAGGGTTATGCTAGGACTCAATATTGTTAAGTTATTGAGCTTTTTGTAGTTCCTGTAACATCTTTTGTTCCTTTGGATAAAGCTAAATGATCTTTTAATTTCATCGGGCACAGTTCATATGCAAGTTATATGTAATAGACACATTGCTGATTTTCGGTACTAAATAACTTGTTAGCAGCTAATAGAATCACATATTCATCAAAGTTCGTGGTTTCCTTTTTTTTTACCCCCCCCGGTAATGACAGATAACTGACTTACCTCCCGGAAGAATACCAGTTGAAACACTCACCGTTGAAGGAAATGAGACTGGGTTTGAGAATGTTTACAAGGTAATTTTCTTTTTTTATTCTAACCTGCTTCTAATACTTGGATGTTTTCTGATCTTTCTTGTAATATTTGACTTTTGTGCTTTCACTTGAGGAATCACAAAAGAATACGCAGTACATAAGGAACCATTCTTATTCGACTATAGACTTAAATTCTGTTAATACTGTTAATTATGTGTAAAGCAATAAAAAAATATTAGTTGGTCCATACATAGAGCATGCATAAATAAGCAAACTTTTATTGTTGAAACTAGTGATGTGCAAGTATTTCTATAAGAGTTCATCTATATTTGGGGGTCAGCATTTTCTTTTCAAGGACAATATGTTACTTTATTTGAGTGGCAATGATTTTTCTGATTCTTTTCTTTCGCTTGGAATGTTATTTCATGAAAAGAATATTATATTCAACAGATAATGCTAGATGAATTACAAGGAGGAGGAAAAGTGTATCTTGTGTATCCAGTCATTGAACAATCTGAACAGCTGCCTCAACTTCGTGCAGCTGCTGCAGACTTTGAAGCTATATCCTGCAGGTTTCAGGACTACAGCTGCGGGTTGCTGCATGGAAAAATGAAGAGTGATGAGAAAGACGAGGCACTAAAACTCTTTAGATGTGGAGAAACTCATATACTGCTTTCCACACAAGTAATTGAGGTTGGTGTTGATGTTCCGGATGCATCACTGATGGTTGTTATGAATGCTGAGAGGTTTGGGATAGCTCAGTTACACCAACTTAGAGGACGAGTTGGGCGTGGAACTAGGAAATCCAAATGTATATTTGTAGCATCCACTGCTACAAGCCTTAACCGATTGAAGGTGCTCGAAACATCATCAGATGGTTTTTACTTGGCTAATGTGGACCTTTCCTTACGGGGACCTGGTGACTTGCTTGGTAGGAAACAATCCGGACATCTTCCAGAGTTTCCTATTGCCAGATTGGAAGTAGATGGGAATCTTTTACAACAAGCACACCTTGCTGCACTGGTAAATGTTATTCCTTTGACAACAATTTTATCAGTGACCCTTCTGAAAATTGTCAATATTTTACAATTTTGTTCATTGATCACTGTTAGTATGTTGTTAATATTTCTGCTATAAAGTTTAACAGCCCTGTTTGGAACTTGTTGGCTTGACAATATGGAATTTGGAAGATTAGGATTTGTAAATGAATCACTAAATTAATGCAAAAGATGCTTTCTGGAATCTGTGGACAAGAAACAATTTCAGAATTGCGAACAATAGAATTGCTGAGGGTAATACTTGAAGAAAATAATTGGGTTAGAAAGGAATTTAAATTTTAGGACGCAAGGAGGCAAACAATTAAATGATGATTGGTATTGCCAGGTTCCTTGAACAATACTTGTGACAACTTAAAATTTGAGAAGAAACTGATTTTCATGTATGCATCTTTCAAAGGTTTGTATTTTTTATCTTTTATTTTTCAACTATAATTGATGCTTCTACTGGACTCTCTAACATGTTTTGGTTAATCCACTTGCAGAAAATTTTAAGTGCTTCTCACGACTTGGAGAAATTCCCGCTGCTCAAAGCGGAGCTTAGCATGAGACATCCACTTTCTTTTCTAGGTGATTGAACTCATGGTAAAAGAAAGGTATTTAAACCATGCCCAAATTAACAACTCTTGCATTGATGAAACCGAATTGCCGGTTCCCTTCAATTATTACAGACTTAATGATATGTTCAAGTTAGTATAACAGACTTCCTAACACCGAATTCAATGTTTTTACGTTGCGAATTTTTCTTAATTCACAGCCTAGGTAAAACAATGCAACATTTAGGAAGACCAGGAAGCATAAAGTTCTTTCACATTTTTGTGGTTCTGATTCAGGACCAAGGGATCAACCTGTGGTCATAATGTCGTCTGTATCCATTGTAAGTCGCGTTTTTTATTGTATTGTATTCAAGTAATGGCCGTCACTTAGGAGGACAGAATTTTGTTCTATGTGCATAAATACGGCATTCATAAATGGGCTTTTTTTCCCCTGCTCTACCAGTGAAGCAAACTTGCCTGAATAAGCAAGTTATTATAAGCGTGGCCTCTGGAAAATCCAAACTCGTTTATCCTGACTCAACACCTTGTCGTTGAAGCCACGACTTGTTTGTAGATTGATTCTCGACTAATATAAGGTTTTTTTTTATTTTTTATTTTTTATTTTTTTTTTATTTTTAACATATTCTTTTGATAACATGACATCTTATCAAACTATCTCACTCAAACGTCTAAAATTAAATGCGACTAGTCCTTTGTTAAGTGTTTGACTATTTTATGGTCTTTTGCATACTCCCAACACATATTTCGTGTTCAAGGGGTAGTTTATTGAATTACTGAATTACGGGCAAATTTCATTTTGATATACTCTAAGAGGATCTAGGAGGATGTTTGGTAGAGGGATTCGTTTCCTGATTCGAATCATGATTCGTGGTTCGTTACAGTATTTTTTCTCACAAAAAATTCACGTAAATCGAAAATGATTCAAATTACATGATTTGAATCTTTCAACCAAACGTCCTTTAAGACTCTTTTTTAGGACGTGAAAAGTCATTTGTACCCTTGTACTTGATTTTTCTGTAATTTTAATATAAATTTATTAAAAATATTCAAAAATATATAAAATAGGAAAAAAAAAAAACTAAGCACTAAGAACACCAGATCTACCAAAATCAAATCTAAACAAAAATATATCTATCAAAATCAAAACTGATTTTACGTAACAAAAGCAAATAGATCTACTAAGAAGACATCAAAACCAAGCAGATAAAAAATACTAAGAACAAATTGGGGGGGTTTTTTTCACTAGAAAAACCTCAATCACTATTCGTTTGGTTGATATATTTATACCATGATTTGAATCATGGTTTGTAGTTTGTTATAGTATTTTTTTTTCACAATTTTTCTTACATTCATTTTTTGTATTCATACTTTGCTATAAAAACTTTAATTGCAACTTAAAACTTAACACGTGCATCATCGTGCCTAAAAAAAGAACACCACACGCAATAGTATATTTACGATTCTTTGGTATACCCCATTTAGCTGCGGAAAGCAACAAAAAAGCCCCAAAAATCAACGCATTTCTAAGGGCAAAATTGGAAAAGGGTGAAAAGAGCTTGATTGTATAAATAAATATTTTTCTTTTCCAACCTTTAATTTATGTTATTTGCCTCGCTCATCCTTTATCTATTGTGATTGTTATTGGGGTATTCTTGATAAATATTATTTAAAAGTATATGAATCAAAATTTTCTCTTTATTTTTATATCATAATTTTTTTAGTTAAATAATTATATTAATAAAAGAGTATTTATCAAGAATAAAATATAAAAATTTAAACTCGTGTACTTTTAAAAGTAAATTCTCTATTTTTTCTTATTATATATTTATTGTCATTTCAATCGTTGAACCAGACGGACTTTTAAGTAGGGTTGGTAACTCGTGTTTACGTGTTGTGTTTGGACCAACACGATTGTAACACGACACGATTATAGTAAACACGAATACAATATAATTAATAAACATGTCAAAAATTCAAACACAAACACGAAACGCTAATAACACAATTAACACGACACAACACGCAAACACGATTATTAAACGGGCCGTGACAGGTCGACACGAAAAAAACACGTTTATGCCCCAACTGGCAAAAATAGTAGAATTTTATATTATATTTAAAACTAATATTAATTGACTACTTAATATCACTTATAGTTAAAATTTAGCGAGCATATAATAAGAAAAACATAAAATTATATATATATATATGATACTCCTTCCTTTTTGCAAGCAGATAAATCAAAAGAAATGCTAATAGAAATTCAAACAGACCATTCAAATAACTTACCGGAAGGAAGTTAGCATAGCCGGAAACGAGAGAAGAGATGCTGATATGAGATTAGAGGCAAAGGAGAATAGAGAAAAGTGAGTGAGAAATTGAGAATTAGGGCTGGCAAAAGGTAGGGGAGAAAAGTGAGCGGCTAGGGTTAGGACTTAGGAGAAAGTAAGTAAAAAACTGAGAATTAGCAAAATTAGGGCCGGCTATTTAAGTTTCAGACAATTTTTTAATTTTTTATAAATTTTTTATTTTTGTATATGAGTTATAAACGGACGGGCCGTGCCATGTCGTGTCGTGTTGGTTAGTTAACGGCCCCTATAACTAAACGGGTTAAGTGTATTAAACGGGCTGGTACGATCCCAGCCCATTTATTTTTTGGGATGTTTGTTTCATGTATCAGTCTCTGGTTCTGAATCACGGTTCATGATTTTGTACATTATTTTCTCTCACAAAAAATTTAAATTTCAAAAATCAAAATCATGAATCATGATTCTGAATTCATGAACCAAACGTTGTGTTATTCGTGCCAGTCCATTAATGATTTAATTAATAATCGTGCGACTCAAACTCATTTATCTCGTATCATTTTCGTATTCGCATGTATCGTGTCTGAAATTTATTTCGTATCATTTTCGTATTCGTATATATCGTGTCTGAAATTACCGACCCTACTTTTAAGGCCGTTTGAGAGGTACACTCAAATTCAAATTCTTTTTAAGAGCTTGTGAGTTTGATTATATGAACCCAACACTTCCTTAATTTCAGAGAGGTTGATTTGTTTAAGAATGAGGTTTTGCTCTCATGGAGAACCAACAGACTAGGATTTGGTCGTTGTCCTTCTGTATCAATGGCTGCCTTATATGCTTTGCATCTCTCTGATCGTAAGCAGATCCCATGATTTCCTTTCCTCTCTCTATCCGAAAACGGAAAAGAAAAAAAAATATCTCTCTCAATTTATGACCTCATTCATTTTATCAATTTAAATTTTATTATAATAAAAAATTTTCGTAATATCTAATTTTTTTATTATAATAAAAAATTTTCACATAAAATTATATTTTAACTCAAATTAAAAATTCAAATTAATTAAATAGTAAGGCGGTGATGCTATTTTCAGGCTGTAAAACTCAGGCATTGTGTCGGGGAAAGAAGATCCGAGATACCGGAGGGTCGACCCGGATGAACCGCTGGAAAATAACTCTTATGTCCCTTTCCACGTGGTGGCCGGTGGTCGGTGCCAGCCATGGTGGCGGTGGTCTCGACTCTCTCTCGCTTTTTCTGAGGAACGGTGAATGTGAGCCTTTGATTCTCTCTCTACACTCTGCTCTTTATGATCTCTAATAATATAGAGCATTAATTTCTAAATGCACTCTTTAAAAGATTAGGGTATAAATATTCTCATTTTGTCTGAGAAATATAAATCTGAGGCTTTTTTTGTGGTGACCCTTCCTTCTATTGACTATTGAGTGTGATTTTCTTCATATTTCTTTTTTTCTTTTGAGATGTTATCTGGTTGTGCATGTGCTGATTGAGGGCTCTGAATGTGAATGTAATTTGAGGAAATTAATTCTATTGGCGACCAGAGGAAAATTTTCGGCAAACCTTTGAGAAAAATTTTTGTTATATTTTTTGTAGCCATGATAAATTCATAATTTTCCTATTTTACGTGTCGTTGAAAATGCGTCACTTGTTCACTCAAAAAAAAAAAAATGCGTCACTTGTAGGAGAGTGAAAAAATGGGGTAACTGGGTACTTCTACAACTTCACAGCAGAAAGGCAAAACTGCTAAATTATAAATTACGGACCCTTTCCAAAGAATGTTTTAGTATCATTGTGAAAAAGAAAGTCCACTTGTACAGAAGGAGTAATGCTAGGATTTCTCTCTTAGTTTAAGAATGAGGTTTTACTCTCATGGAGGACCAGCAAATTAAGGTTTGGTCGTTCTGTGATTAATGGCTGCTTGTTTCTCTATCATCGTAGCAGAACCGATGATTTACTGCTTTCTTTTTTAAGAATTACAATGAGATCCCTGTGTTTTGCTGATGTTTTCTGTCTCTTTATATATTGGTGTATATATATGTATATTTATATATGTGGCGAAGTCCTAAGTCCCAAACCTTAAAATCAGGAAGTGATGATATTTTCAGACATAAAATCAGACAGTGGGAGTGGGAGGATACGGTTGCCTAGCGGGTTGACCTGGTTTGTGTTGCCGGAAAATGGCTTGAATTAGAATCGGTACCATTCTGAGTCTGTTTGTTTCGCAGGTTTGAATTTTTGTTATAGTGTTTCTCTTCAAATTTATGAACGAAACGGGGCCTTTTTAAGTCTAGTTATTTACTCTTAGCAGAAAGAGGTAGATAGCATTTTTAGAAAAATAAAGCTCTAAGGCCCTGTTAGTGTCACGGGCTCAAGTTGAGAACATGAGTTGAATAGTGAATTTGTGTGAGAAAAAAAATATTGAATTTGAATTTTTATGAGAATACTGTAGCAAAAGGCTTGAGTTGAGTTGTGATTCGAATTGTTAAGTTGTAAAATCCTTTGTTATAGTGTTTCTCTTCAAACCTATGAACCAAATGGGGCCTTTTTAAGTCTAGTTATTTACTCTTAGCAAAAAAAGGTTAGCATTTTTCAAAAAAATAAAGCTCTAAGGCCCTGTTCGTGTCGCGGGCTCAAGTTGAGAATATGAGTTGAATAGTGAATTTGTGTAAGAAAACATTGTAGTAAAAAAAATTTTGAATTTGAATTTTTGTGAGAACACTATAGCTAAATGCTTGAGTTGAGTTGTGATTCGAATTGTGAAACGAACGAAGCCTTAAATCACCCTGGAAGAATGACGGTTTTGCCCTTCTCCGTGCGGCGGGCAATAGTCGATCGTAGCCATCGGTAGCTTCATGGCCTCTCTCCCTCTTCATCTGAGAAAAGGCGAAACTTAAGAGATGTTTGGTTGGAGGATTCAAACTATGATTTGAATCATGGTTCATGGTTCGCTACAGTGTTTTCTCTCACAAAAAATACACGTAAATCGAAAATGATTTTAATCACATGATTTTAATCCATGAACCAAACGTGTCCGCCTCCTATACATATATATTGTTTTCTTTTAGAGATAATTTTGAAGAAATTTCTTTTTCTTTTTATCTTTTCCCCTTTTTGTTTGATTTTAAGGATTTTTTTTTTCTAATATATAATATAGGCAGGACTTATGACCATGGTCAAGGCTCCCAATGCCCACTCAAGTAAATTCTTGGAGCTAATACTAGGTAATAATCCTCTTTAGGTGCATGAATTTGTAAAAAGATACTCATTTTTTTTTATTTACTTGACATTTCATTACTTATCAACTAGGTTGTGTAGGTTTACATGAGCGCTCTTTCACAAGGTGGGAAGTATGTTGTGGATAACTTCAAGAACTGGTATCCCCTTTTTCCTGGTAATTTTTCATCCTCAATGGTTATGTCTAATCTGTTCTTAGGAGTTTGACCTATAACTGCTAGTAAGCTACAGAAATGTCATTGTTGCTGATATTCTTTGCTGAAACCATCCTGTTTTGTTCGTCAATGTAATTTACTTCACGTAGAGAAGGAGGCTTCATCTTCCAGGCAGTTCTATGTTAGGCTTTCAGCAAGTGTTGTTGTTGCCAGTAACATGGCATGTCAATATTATGTCCGTGAATTTAAGAGAATATTATCTATAAAAATTTGTGTTTCTTTCAAAACTAAAAGTTTATAAGCAAGTAACTTGGCCAAATGCCAAGTACCTGCAACGGGAACAATTGGAGTTGTAGAAGATGGGCAGAGTACAATATTAAAATGCACAAGCATGGAAGTTGGAGAGGTTAAGTATCTGATAAGATCGAGACCAGATTCCACACAATTCACACGTTGGAAGGGAAAGAAAACTCAATATTGGAATTAATGGCAGCAAAAATGGATACACAACGACAGATATGGGGGTGTTCGAGGGACCCCTTGCACTCAAAGTCTCTCTTACAGAATTCACTCAACAATCCAAAAGTCCATCTCTCTCGCCCCTCCCTTCCCTTTTATTTCCCCTGAACTACCCAACGCCTATTCTTCAAGACCTCGACACAAACCCCGAAGTCTAACTAACTTACTAGTCATAACCCCTTCATGCTCAATTTCTAGCTCAGCTCCTTCTTCCTTCTTCTGAGAATCCATTCCACTGCACCCAATCCCATGCTGTTCCCCTGCACTTGCTGGTTCCTTCCCTTGGATACGCCGACGAGCATACGTAAAATGGATGGGTGGCTTATCATTTACCCCCGCCCCAAAGACTCACCTTGTCCTCAAGGTGAAAAGATGGAAGTAATGGTCTCATAAGATTCCCAAGTAGCCTCATGGTCCGGCAGATAAGCCCAACGAATCAGGACCTTGGGAACCGACTGCCCACCGTGCACCCGCTGCCGCACCCCTATCAAAGCTGCAGGCTCTACCAGCAACTCCAGAGTATCCATGAGTTGTGGTGGAATGGGGGACAGAGTATGCTCCTTTCCAACCACTCGGCGCAATTGGGAAACATGGAACACATGATGTATGGCCGAAGTAGGCGGCAGTTCCAGGCGATAAGCTACAGGCCCGATGCGCGCCAATACGATAAAAGGTCCATAAAAATGGGGACTCAACTTCTCATTCCGACACCGAGCTAAGGAAACCTGTCGATACGGCCGAAGCTTAAGATACACGGAGCCCCCCCACTAAGAAGTGTACGTCACACCGTTTCCCATCCGCCACCGCTTTCATTTGCTGCTGCGCGCAAAGAAGGTGACACTTGAGCAAATCTAACATAGCGTCACGGTCCATGAGCTGGCGTTCCACCGAATCCACAGCAGAAGCGCCCACCCCATAACGAAGCAGAGGAGGAGGAGGGCGACCATACACCGCCTGAAACGGTGTGGTGCGTATGGCTGAGTGAAAAGATGTATTGTACCAATACTCCGACCAGGCTAACCACTTATGCCACTGCCGTGGCTTGTCATAGACAAAGCAGCGCTGATAAGTTTCGATGTAGCGGTTGACCACTTCAGTCTGACCGTCGGACTGGGGATGGTATGCCGTACTACGCAACAAGGTGGTGCCCATCTGTGAATGCAGCTTCGACCAAAAACGGCTAAGGAAAATGCGATCCTTATCCGAAACGATAGTGCACGGAACCCCATGCAAACGGACCACCTCCTGAATGAAATGCTTAGCCACTGTCCCTGCCGTGAAAGGGTGTTTAAGTGCAACAAAGTGGCCGTATTTGCTGAGGCAGTCCACCACAACGAATATAGTATCAAACTCGTCCGATCGTGGCAATCCCTTAATAAAATCCATGGACACATCATCCCATACCTGCTCGGGAATGGGCAGGGGTTGTAACAGTCCTCCAGGGGCAAGTGTGGAGGACTTACAACGCTGACACACTTCACACTCCGCGACATGTACAGCCACGTCCCGTTTCATGCCCACCCAAAACCAATCCGCTGCCAGGTGGCGGTACGTCCGCAAGGCACCAGAATGTCCTCCAACCACCCCATTATGATAAGCATGTAAGAGCCGAGGCACCACAGGGGAGTTACGAGCCACCACCATTCGGCCCCGATGCAGCAACCTTCCCTGGCCCACAGAGAATCCCGGGTGCGCCGCAGCATCACGATGTAAATCCGACCAAATTTTAGCTAACCGTCGTCTTGCAACACGTGTTGGTGGATTTCGTCGGTACTGACAATGGAGGAGGCGGCCAAAGCCTGCAGAACCGGACTAGAGGATAGTCAAGACAATGCGTCGGCCGCACGATTATCTGACCCTGGGCGGTATTGGATCTCAAAATCATATCCCATGAGCTTAGTCAGCCATTTTTGGTACTCGGGGTTTACTAAACACTGCTCCATCAAATACTTGAGACTCCGCTTATCAGTTCAGATAAAAAAATGGCGCCCCAGCAAGTCTGGATGCCACTTCTGTACCGCCAAGACGATGGCCATGAGCTCCCGTTCGTACACCGATTCCTTTGGTTTTGTTCACTCTATCAACTATACAAAATTCTATTCATTTTTAGTTTTCATAAAATCTAAATTGTGGCCATATGCTTCAAAATGGAAGGCACTATTCATAACCAGTAATATAGTTTGATTTTGTTCTCCTTTAGTGATGGCCAAACATATAATGTTCAGGTTGTTGAGGCTTATTAAGATTTCATACCTCTTCTATTACTCACGGCTGATCGTCCACCTGAGTTGGAAGATGCTGGAGCTAACCAAGCTATAAATCAGGTCTGGTGATTTCATCCATAAGTATTATCATTTTTGTTTCTCATTGAGAAAAAAAATAAAACCATTATTGTTTATATATGCATCTTTTATCTCAAAGCTGGTTCATCATTATATATCCACGAAATTGATCTTAGATCTTATAAGAAGAGAATATATATATGTGTGTGTACATATTTTTCTTTTGCTTTTGTTATCATCACAGTCGGGCAATAAATGATTGAAACTTTGCAGTTTTTATTAGAGGAAACTTCACATAATTATATTCTTCTGCCTCCTAAATTTACATTTGTAGAAATTAGGAAAGTAGGCTAAAGTTATGGACCGGATGTGTACCAATCTGGTTAATGGGGGCTTAGAGATAAATTAGAAAAGTAGTTTATCTTTTCAATTTTTAAAGAGATTTCTTGAGATAAGGATCTCATTTATTCTAGGGATTTAGTTTCCTTTTTCCGTGGGATATACTTTCTCGTTCCTATAGGATAGTTTTCCTATAAATACTGTAATCCTTGTACAGGAATTAATCAATGAAATATACTTTCTTTTCTGCCCTAAAAACCTACATGGTATCAGAGCCGACAATAACCTTCATAATTCATGGCTGAAACGGCCATTACTGAAGAAGGCAGATCCTCTAGGGCAGAAGGTCCTAATCATGGTGAACCAGATCGAACCACCATGGCGCAAGGAGGAGATTCTTCTCAATTTTCATTCCAATTGACTCTCCACAAACTGAACGGGAAAAACTACCTAGAATGGGCACAATCGGTGAAGCTGGCCATAGATGGAAGAGGAAAATTTGGTCATCTGAATGGAGAAGTGAAGAAGCCTGGAGATGGGGACTCGAAAATGAAGACATGGAGGTCAATTCTTTAGTCACTGCCTGGCTGATTAACTCTATGGAACCGACCATAGGTAAGCCCTACCTTTTCCTTCCTACTGCAATAGATGTATGGGATGCGGTGAGAGAGACTTATTTTGATCTTGAAAATTCCTCACAAATTTTTGAATTAAAAACCAAGTTGTGGAAATCCAAACAAGGTGATCGTGTTACAGTTTATTATAATGAGATGGTTTCCCTATGGCAAGAGTTAGATCAGTGTTATAATGATGAGTGGGATTGCCCGACAGATAGCGTAAGATTCATGAAAAAAGAAGAGAGTGATCGGGTGTACCTGTTTTTGGCAGTTTGGATTGAGTCTTTGATGAGATTAGGTCTAGGATTCTTGGAAAAAATCCTCTACCAACTCTTCGGGAGGCTTTTTCTGAAATTAGAAGAGAAGAGACTAGGAGGAAGGTTCTGTTGAAAACTGAAGACGATAACAAACCAGTGGCTGCTGTGACTGACAATTCTGCTCGTGTCAATGAGGAATGAATCGGAAAATGACAGGAAAAAGAAGCCTTGGTGTGACCACTGCAAAAAGCACTGACATACGCGTGAAAATTGCTGGAAGATTCATGGAAAACCGTAGAATTGGAAGAAGAACACTGATAACAGGGGCTTCTCGGCTCAAGCAACCAGTGAAGATCAGGGGCAGCAAAGTACTCCTGAAGGGCTGCCTTTCACAAAGGAGCAATTGAAGCAACTGCACAATCTTTTTCAGTCTTCACAATTCTGAGTAAACCAATCAACCCCTTCCTGTTCCTTTGTCCAAACAAGTAATCTTGTCTCAGCCTTCCTCAGTGTTAATCCCAAACAAAATAGCTCCTGGATCATAGATTCAGGAGCCACTGATCACATGACAGGTTGCTCCCAATTTTTTTCAACTTATACCCCATGTGCAGGGAATAGAAAGATTAGAATCGCTGATGGTTCCCTCTCCGCAATTGCTGGAACATGGACTGTCAAATTTCCAATTACATAACCTTGCATGATGTACTCCATGTTCCTAAACTTTCTTGTAGCCTTGTGTCTGTTAGTCAGATAACAAAGTCTCTTAATTGTCGTGTTATATTTGACTCTTCTCGGTGTGAGTTTCAGGACATGGTCTTGGGGAGGACGATTGGCAGTGCTAGAGAAAGTGGAGGTCTCTATTTTCTTAAAGATGGAACCGAATTAGGACACCAAGTTCAAAATTCCTATTTCAACTCTGTTTCCGTTTCTAATAATGTTATGCTTTGACATTATAGACTAGGGCATCCAAGTTTTAATTACTTAAAACATTTGCTACCTGATTTATTTAGAAATAAAAGTCCATCTTCTTTTAAATGTGAGATTTGTGAACTAGCTAAGCATCATCGTTCATCCTTTCCTTCTAGGCCATATCAAGCATCAAAACCGTTTCTGTTAATTCATAGTGATATTTGGGGACCATCTAGAGCCTCAACAATGTATGAAAAAAAATGGTTTGTCAGCTTTATAGATGATCACACACGACTCACTTGGGTATATTTATTGAGAGACAAGTCTGAAGTAAAAGAGATCTTTCAGGTATTCTATACAATGATTGAAACACAATTTCAAGAAAAATAAAAGTGTTTAGGAGTGATAATGGCAGAGAATACTTTAATGAGATCCTAGGGGGATATTTTTCACAAAAGGGCATAATACATCAAAGTTCGTGTTCAGATACACCCCAACAGAATGGGATAGAGAAAGAAAAAACAAACACCTCTTAGAAGTCACTAGAGCATTATTATTTACTAATGGTGTTCCTAAGTATCTTTGGGGAGACGCACTCCTAACTGCAACATACCTCATAAATTGCATGCCTACCAAAGTTCTAAATTATCAAACACCCCTAAGCGTCTTCAAGAATACTTTTCCTACCTCTAAGTTGACAACAGATTTACCTCTGAGAGTGTTTGGGTGATATTCAAAGTCAAAATAAGGGAAAGTTAGATCTTCACGCCAGGAAGTGTATATTTGTAGGGTATGCTCCGAACCAAAAGGGGTATAAGTGCTATGACATAAGATCCAAAAAAATGTTTATCATAATGGATGTCACTTTCTTTGAGTCTCAACCATTTTTTGGTACTCATCTTCAGGGGGAGAAAATAAGTGAAGATTCGAACTTTGAAATAGAAACTGAAATTGATCAACCCATCACAAAAAGCCCAAATTTCCTAATAAATACGGAGTTAAGTGATTTAGGTAATGAAAATTTGAATCCTGAGTCTATAGAGTCATCTCATAACATTAATAAAGATGTGAATAGGGAACAAGCAGGAACAAAAAAATTGCTGGTTTACAGGAGGAAGAACCGGAAGCAAAGAGTAGAGACTGAAACTATCCAACACTGCCAAGAGCCTGAACCACAGATCAGTCCGAATCCTGCACTACAGAACATTTCCGATTCTAATCCTGGTAATCCTCACACAGTACCTATTCACACAAACCTGCCCAATCTTAAATCCGAGCCCTATATACTTGAGTCGGACCTTCCCATTGCTAAACGCAAAGGGGTCAGAGTTGTGTAAGATATCCCATGTCGAGCTTTGTGTCCTACAAAAACCTGTCACTTGTTTTTTCTGCCTTTACCTCACAGTTGTCTAGTGTGGAGACTCCAAAGAATGTGCAGGATGCTCTAAAGGTTCTTGAATGGAAGGAAGCTGTTCTTGAGGAAATGAAGGCCCTTGGAAAGAATGGAACTTGGGAAGTGATAGAACTGTCGAGGGAAAAGAAGACTGTTGGCTGCAAATGGGTGTTCACAACGAAATACAGATCAGATGGATCTCTGGAAAGATATAAGGCTCGTCTAGTAGCCAAAGGGTTTACTCAAACATATAGGATTGACTACCTTGAAACCTTTGCACCAGTGGCAAAACTCAATACTATCAGGGTACTCTTAACACTTGCAGCCAAGTTAGATTGGCCACTACATCAACTTGATGTGAAGAATGCTTTCCTTAATGGCGATCTGGATGAAGAAGTCTACATGGACCCACCTCCAGAGTGTGAGGAAAAATATGGAAACCGGGTATGCAGGCTGAAAAAGTCTCTATATGGTCTAAAGCAATCTTCAAGAGCATGGTTCGAGAGATTTACTCAATTTGTAAAGAGACAGGGATATGACCAGGGGCAAGCAGATCACACGATGTTCACAAGACACTCCAATGGGAAAGTAGCTGTTCTTATAGTATATGTTGAGACATCATTTTTACTGGGGATGATACTGCTGAGATGAATCACATAAAGCAAAGTCTGGCTTTTGAATTCGAGATTAAGGACCTAGGCTCACTAAAATACTTCCTTGGTATGGAAGTGGCCAGGTCAAGAAAGGGGATTGCAGTTTCACAAAGGAAGTGTGTGATTGATCTTCTTGAAGATACTGGGATGAGTTGATGTCGCCCTGCAGAAACACCAATTGATCCAAATCAGAAGTTTGGAAACAAAGAGGGAAGACCAGTGGATACGGCCCAGTACCAAATACTAGTTGGGAAGCTAATCTACTTATCACATACTCGACCAGACATAGCATTCGCTGTCAGCCTAGTGAGCCAGTTCATGCACTCTCCTCATGAAGAACATCTAGAAGCAGCCTACCGCATTCTAAGGTACTTAAAGAGTTCACCGGGAAAAGGACTGTTTTTTGAGAAGAATGAAGAATGAGGTATTGAAGCTTATACAGATGCAGATTGGGCGGGGGTCTACTTCAAATAGATGGTCCACATCTGGCTACTGCACGTTTGTATGGGGAAACTTGGTAACATGGAGGAGCAAAAAACAAAACGTAATGGCCCGAAGCAGAATACAGATCAATGGCACAAGGGATCTGTGAGATGATATGGCTCAAAAGGATTTTGGAGGAACTAAGAAGACCTGTGATCATGCCTATGAAGCTGTATTGTGACAACAAAGCAGCAATCAGCATCGCCCACAATCTAGTCCAACATGACAGAACAAAACATGTTGAGATCGACCGTCATTTTATAAAAGAAAAGATTGAAGTTGGAGCCATTTGCATGCCATTTGTTCCAACCTCACAACAAGTGGCTGATGTTCTTACTAAAGGATTATTTAGGCCAAACTTTGAGTTTCTTATTAGCAAGTTGGGCATGATAGATATCTATGCACCAACTTGAGGTGGAGTGTAGAAATCAGGAAGGTAGGCTAAAGTTATGGACCGGATGTGTACCAATCCGGTTAATGGGGGCTTAGAGATAAATTAGGAAAGTAGTTTATCTTTTTAATTTTTAAAGAGATTTCTTGAGATAAGGATCTCATTTATTCTAGGGATTTAGTTTCTTTTTTTCGTGGGATATACTTTCACGTTCCTATAGGATAGTTTTCCTATAAATACTGTAATCCGTGTACAAGAATTAATCAATGAAATATACTTTCTTTTCTGCCCTAAAAACTTACAACATTGTTGAATTTGGGAAACCGGGTAAATCATTTTGGTTCATTTGTGAGGTTCTTCTTCAGCCTTCCTGCAGCCACTGACTGCATTCCTG